>NC_092260.1:823399-903399 GCF_036320965.1 Panulirus ornatus
GCAGCGGATGGAACCATGGAAGCGGAAGTGGATCATAGGGTGGGGAAGGGGTCGAAAATTCTGGGGGCCTTGAAGAATGTGTGGAAGTTGAGAACATTATCTCGGAAAACAAAAATGGGTATGTTTGAAGGAATAGTGGTTCCAACAATGTTGTATGGTTGCGAGGCGTGGGCTATGGATAGAGTTGTGCGCAGGAGCATGGATGTGCTGGAAATGGGATGTTTGAGGACAATGTGTGGTGTGAGGTGGTTTGATCGAGTGAGTAACGTAAGGGTAAGAGAGATGTGTGGAAATAAAATGAGCGTGATTGAGAGAGCAGAAGAGGGTGTTTTGAAGTGGTTTGGGCACATGGAGAGGATGAGTGAGGAAAGATTGACCAAGAGGATATATCTGTCGGAGGTGGAGGGAACAAGGAGAAGAGGGAGACCAAATTGGAGGTGGAAAGATGGAGTGAAAAAGATTTTGTGTGATCGGGGCCTGAACATGCAGGAGGGTGAGAGGAGGGCAAGGAATAGAGTGAATTGGAGCGATGTGGTATACCGGGGTTGACGTGCTGTCAGTGGATTGAATCAAGGCATGTGAAGCGTCTGGGGTAAACCATGGAAAGCTGTGTAGGTATGTATATTTGCGTGTGTGGACGTATGTATATACATGTGTATGGGGGGGGGGGGGGTTGGGCCATTTCTTTCGTCTGTTTCCTTGCGCTACCTCGCAAACGCGGGAGACAGCGACAAAGTATAATAAAAAAAAAAATAGATAAGTTTGTTGAGTAATCCTGGTAAATTATATGGGAGGGTATTGATTGAGAGGGTGAAGGCATGTACAGAGCATCAAATTGGGGAAGAGCAGTGTGGTTTCAGAAGTGGTAGAGGATGTATGGATCAGGTGTTTGCTTTGAAGAATGTATGTGAGAAATACTTAGAAAAGCAAATGGATTTGTATGTAGCATTTATGGATCTGGAGAAGGCATATGATAGAGTTGATAGAGATGCTCTGTGGAAGGTATTAAGAATATATGGTGTGGGAGGCAAGTTGTTAGAAGCAGTGAAAAGTTTTTATCGAGGATGTAAGGCATGTGTAGCTGTAGGAAGAGAGGAAAGTGATTGGTTCTCAGTGAATGTAGGTTTGCGGCAGGGGTGTGTGATGTCTCCATGGTTGTTTAATTTGTTTATGGATGGGGTTGTTCGGGAGGTGAATGCAAGAGTTTTGGAAAGAGGGGCAAGTATGAAGTCTGTTGGGGATGAGAGAGCTTGGGAAGTGAGTCAGTTGTTGTTCGCTGATGATACAGCACTGGTGGCTGATTCATGTGAGAAACTGCAGAAGCTGGTGACTGAGTTTAGTAAAGTGTGTGAAAGAAGAAAGTTAAGAGTAAATGTGAATAAGAGCAAGGTTATTAGGTACAGTAGGGTTGAGGGTCAAGTCAATTGGGAGGTGAGTTTGAATGGAGAAAAACTGGAGGAAGTAAAGTGTTTTAGATATCTGGGAGTGGAAATGGCAGCGGATGGAACCATGGAAGCGGAATTGGATCATAGGATGGGGGAGGGGGCGAAAATTCTGGGAGCCTTGAAGAATGTGTGGAAGTCGAGAACATTATCTCGGAAAGCAAAAATGGGTATGTTTGAAGGAATAGTGGTTCCAACAATGTTGTATGGTTGCGAGGCGTGGGCTATGGATAGAGTGGTGCGCAAGAGGATGGATGTGCTGGAAATGAGATGTTTGAGGACAATGTGTGGTGTGAGGTGGTTTGATCGAGTATGTAATAATAGGGTAAGAGAGATGTGTGGAAATAAAAAGAGCGTGGTTGAGAGAGCAGAAGAGGGTGTTTTGAAATGGTTTGGTCACATGGAGAGAATGAGTGAGGAAAGATTGACCAAGAGGATATATGTGTCGGAGGTGGAGGGAACGAGGAGAAGAGGGAGACCAAATTGGAGGTGGAAAGATGAAGTGAAAAAGATTTTGTGTGATCGGGGCCTGAACATGCAGGAGGGTGAAAGGAGGGCAAGGAATAGAGTGAATTGGAGCGATGTGGTATACCGGGGTTGACGTGCTGTCAGTGGATTGAATCAGGGCAGGTGAAGCGTCTGGGGTAAACCATGGAAAGCTGTGTAGGTATGTATATTTGCGTGTGTGGACGTATGTATATACATGGGTATGGGGGTGGGTTGGGCCATTTCTTTCGTCTGTTTCCTTGCGCTACCTCGCAAACGCGGGAGACAGCGACAAAGTATAAAAAAAAAAAAAAAAAAAGAAATAATAATAATGATAATAATAATAATAATAGTAATAATAATAATAATGATAATAATAATAATGATGATAATAATAACAATGAAATTTATAATAACAGTAATATTAATACTAATCCACCATTTATTTATTAAGAACGTTCCGTACCATATGGTATATAGTAGAACTTAATTTCTTAGATCATAATGTTCTTACCTGTAGCACATATGATTTCCAGTATATTTGAAAATATTCATGGATATTAAGCAGTACAAAAACAAGTAAAATTAGATAAGAGATAAAGAAAAATGAAACAAAAACAACAAAGGCAGATATTAACAAAATACGAATCTTAATCAGTAGTAAGTATTGTAACTATAAATGGTAGACTTGAATTTTGATAAAGTGTGGTTCTACATTTTATCCATGACAATAATTGCCTACTTATAGTGTCTGCTCCATGCGAGTTATACAATGTTCGTGATAGTAGGTTACAGTGTCTGTCAAATTTTAGGACATTTTCTCGAATTCGATCGTTAGTTAATCTCTCCTTTATCAAAATGACAAGAAGTTCAAGCTTACTAAAGGAGCTTCATGATTTGTGTGCTGACTACCTAAGATAACGCTGAAACATCGTTTCTGTATGTGTTCGAGATGTGAGTGTTTTGTCTGAGTCAAGCCAGAGTGCCATACTGAGGCTGTATATTCTAGGGATGTACTACGTATAAACCAACTGTATAATGTGGACATTGTTTCCTTACTAAAACCAAACTGACTTGCTCGGCACAAAATAAACATCTACCTGTTTGCTTTCGTGATCATGTATTCAACATGATCATTCCACCTGAGATTTGAGCTAGTGTGTACACATGACAGTTTGCACCTCTGCACTATGGGTAAGTTACATGCACGTATACTGACTGAGGAAGATCAATGGGTCGTTTTGGCGGTAAGACAAACACAACTTCACATTTAAGTGGGTTGGGTGTCATTTTGAGAGTGACACAATGATGCTCAAGATCATCTAACTAATTTTGCATTGTGAAGGTCGTTCTACTAGTAACATTAACAGTCTCACAGATGGTAAGATCGTCGACATATTCTACATGAAAGCTTGAGTTTATGTAGATATCATTGATCACAACCAAGAATATAATTAGTCCTAACTTTTTTCCCTGCGGTACACCACAAGTTATGTTGTCCCATTAAGATATGGGACAACTGCAGGTGGTGGGCGTACTGCAGGTAGGCGGGAGGCAGTAGTTGGACGGGATATAGCAAGTGAGCAGGAGGCAGCAGGTGGGTGGGTTTCTGCAAGAGGGTGGGTTACTGCAAGTGGGGGCTACTGTAAGTGGGTAGGGGCACTGCAGGAGGTCAATGTACTGCACGTGGGATGGGTGCTGCAGGCGTGCTGTGTACTGCAGGTTGGCGAATATTGCAGATGGGCAGTATACTGCAGATGGGCGCGGATTTAGAGATAAGGGTACTGAAGGTGGATGGGTATAGCGCTGCAAGTACTGCAAGTGGGCATGCAGATTAATGTGGATAGAAGGGGTACGGTAGGTGGATGGGGCTATGCAGAATAAAGGGGTACTGCAGGTGGGTAGGGTAATGTAGGTGTGTAGAGTAATGTAAGTGTTTTGGTTAACACAGATGGAAAGGGTACTGCAGGTGGGTGGAATACTGCAAGTGGGGGGTACTATAGGAAGACAGAGTACTGCAGGTGGGGGTACTGTGGGTGTGGGCACTGCAGATGGGATGGGTATTGTAAGCGGGGAGTGCAGCAGGAAATTGGGATACTGCAAGTGGGCGGGATCCTGCAGATTGGTGGGGTACTGCAGGTATTGAGGGTACTGCAGGTGTTGGGAGTACTGCTGGTGTTGAGGATACTACAGGTGGATAAGGTACTGCAGGTGATAGGGGTATTACAGGTGAACGGGGCACTTCATATGGGTAGGATACTGCAAGTGAGGGTACTGCAGATGGGTGGAACACTTCAGTATGTACTGCAGCTGGGAAGGATATTGCAGGTGAGGAGTACTATAGGTGGACTGGATACTTCAGGTGGGCGGGATGCTGAAGGTGGTTGAGGCACTTCAGGCGCTGAAGGGAACTATAGGTGGCGGGGTACTACAGGTGGATGTGGAGCTGCAGTTTGGGATATTGCAAGTGGGAGTAAAACAGATAGGGATTGCTGTATACTAAAGGTGAGCGGGATACTGCAGGTGGGTGGGGCACTGCAGGTGGACGGGGTACTACATGTGGATAGGGCACTGCGAGGAGATGGAACAATGCAGATGGGTGGCGTATTGCACATGGATGGGATGTTGTAGGTGGGTTGTTACTGCGGGTGGATGAGGTTGGTGAAATTTTTACTGATATTGTGGTGTCAGGTAGAGTATGGTATGAATGGCGGCAAACGAGTAAGAGCACGGATGGTGTAAAGCAGCAAACGGTGCGAGTAGGCAGGTGTGTTAAGGAAGCAGGCGGTGCGACCAGGCAGGTAGTGTAAGGCTGGTGACTGGTACTAGTGGGTAGGTGGTGCAGGGAGGCAGATGAGTGAAGGGAACAGTTGGTAGGATTGGATAGGTGTAGTGAGGTGGCAGGTGTTGTAAGAGCGGCAGATGGTAAGAGGGCGGTTGGTGGTGTGTGGATGCAGGTGACATAAGGACGGAAGATGGTGTGAGGGCGGCGTGAGGTATGGAGGCGGCAAGTGGTATGAGGGCGGCATGTGGTGTGAAGGCGGCAAATGATATGAAGGGCGGCAGATAGTATAGATAGTGTGAGTGAAAGGTGGTGAGAGGGTGGTAGACGGTATGAGGGCGGTAGGTAATATGAATTCGGCAGATGGTGGGAATGAGGGATTAGGTGATGTGAGAATGGCAGGTATTATAGAGGCGGTAGATTGTGCGTGGACGGTAGGTGATGTGCAGGCAACAGGTGGCGTGTGGGAGGCATGTGGTGTAAAGGCGGCAGGTGATATTAGGGCGGCGGATGGTGTGAAAGTTAAGAAAAGTGCGAGGGTGGCAGATGGTGTGAAAGCGGCTGGTAGTAGAAACAGTAGGTGGTGTAAGGTGGGCAGGTGATGTGAAAGTGGCAGGTGGTATGAAAGTGGCAGGTAGTGTGAGGACTGTAAGAGAGTAAGGTCGGCAGATGGTGTGAGGGTGGCATGTGGTATGAAAGCGGCAGGTGGTGTGAGGACTGTAGGGAGTGTTAAGGTCGGCAGGTGGTGTGAGGGTGGCAGGTGGTGTGAACACGGTAGATAGTGCGAGGGCGGCAGATGGTGTGTGAGAATGTAAGGTAATGTGAAGATGGGAGGTAGTGTAAGAGGTCAAGTGGTGTGAGAGTGGAAGATGGTGTGAGAGCGACAAGCAGTGTGAGGGCGGCAATTGGTGTGAAGACGGTAGTTGATGTTAGGGTGGCTGATGGTGTGAAGTTGCATGTAGTGTGAGGGCGGCAGTTGATATGAGAGAGGAAAGATGGTGTGAGGGAGGCAGATGCTGTGAGAATAGAGGTGCTGAGGTGACATGTGGCGTGAGGGCGGTAGATGGTATGAGGGCTGCAGGTGGTGTGAGGCAGTAGGCGATGTGAGTGGCAGGTGATGTAAGGGTAACAGATTGTATGCTTAGGTTGGGAAAAATGACTTTGAGGATATAGTGTGCGTATCAGAAGTGGAGGAACAAGGAGGGGGGGATACTGAAGACGTAATAGAGTTAAGATACTTGAGGGTAACATGGCCTAAACATGTAGGAGGGTGTGAGACATGTATGAGACATGTAAGTGAGCTAGTACAGAGATCATGTCGTGGTTAGAGGAAACCCTGGAATGGTCTGTGGTGCTTGACTTTGGATAGGGAATTTGGGGGGCTCATCAGTGGAGCCAGAGTTGATGTGAGCAAATAAGGAAGTTCTTCGTCTGTTCCTGGTGCTACCTCGCTAATGCGGGAAAGTGCGAGTAAGTAAAGGGGCATAAACTTATCATTATTATCAATTATAAACATTTTCATAAGTCAGACCACAGGGATGACCATCCTCGGAGCATAACTCACCCCCGTTCCTGAAGAAGTGGAATATCATATGCTTAGTTTTATATGTTTCTCTACCGTGTTCCACAGAGATGTTCTTAGCCCCAGGTTCAATTTTGCGCCCACTGACAAAACCCTCAGTAATGGATGGCTGAAGCATTCATATGGAATGACACATTCCCATTGATGGGAAGTTACACCTGGCAGTAACTGACTGCAATACGCCGTACCAATCCTTGCTAAGAACAACAAACTTTGACGAACTTGAAACACTTGTTGTGTTAACTTTTGGATCTCTTGATCCTCATTACCGAGTTTTCGCCAAAAGGATTGATCGGTCAGTTGGTTGTTCGAGTTTTGGGCCTACAACTGCCGTGGTCATCAAAACCGACATCGTCAAGCTATATCGAGCTACACCTTCTTCAGATATCAAGGATAATTCTAAGCGAACATACTCTCTCAGTATGAATCCTTTATTAGTAAATCTTTCTCAAAAGTTTCAAGATCAAATAACACAAACACACTAACGAGTACAAACGTACAAGATGATGTATTTATAGATTTGTTTTGTGGAGTTTCACATGGATTATAAAATTCAAGACTTTCGGACTTCAGTAAAGTTCGAGACTGATTTATGTAACTACCGTCCAGATGTGTGGAGCAGGAGGATCCCTACGTAGCAGCCGTGGGAAGTGTATGGACGTGGACCAGGACGTGGTTCTGTTGCACCAGTTCCAGCGAGGAAAGTACTGCCCCAACCTCAGCCCGTACGCCCTAAAGGTTGAGGCCTTCCTCAGACTGGCTGACATAAAGTATGAGGTGAAAAATTACGTTTTGGTATGCCAGGATATATTCATCTGTATATATATATCTGTCTGTCTTGGACAATCGCATGTTTACCATATGCCGTCCTAGCTACGTCTCTTTGTTGCATATCAAATGACTGCAATATTTCTCTCTTGAGTCTCCCCTGATGATGTGATTATTACACTAAAGTGCACTTGGGAACTTAACGTGTTTCATTTTCTCTGTGGACTCATAGGAATGTATACATATATATACATATATATATATATATATATATATATATATATATATATATATATATATATATATATATATATATATATATATATATATATATATATATATTTTTTTTTTTTTTATACCTCGTCGCTGTCTCCCGCGTTTGCGAGGTAGCGCAAGGAAACAGACGAAAGAAATGGCCCAACCCCCCCCATACACATGTACATACACACGTCCACACACGCAAATATACATACCTACACAGCTTTCCATGGTTTAACCCGGACGCTTCACATGCCTTGATTCAATCCGCTGACAGCACGTCAACCCCTGTATACCACATCGCTCCAATTCACTCTATTCCTTGCCCTCCTTTCACCCTCCTGCATGTTCAGGCCCCGATCACACAAAATCCTTTTCACTCCATCTTTCCACCTCCAATTTCGTCTCCCTCTTCTCCTCGTTCCCTCCACCTCCGACACATATATCCTCTTGGTCAATCTTTCCTCACTCATTCTCTCCATGTGCCCAAACCACTTCAAAACACCCTCTTCTGCTCTCTCAACCACGCTCTTTTTATTTCCACACATCTCTCTTACCCTTACGTTACTTACTCGATCAAACCACCTCACACCACACATTGTCCTCAAACATCTCATTTCCAGCACATCCATCCTCCTGCGCACAACTCTATCCATAGCCCACGCCTAGCAACCATACAACATTGTTGGAACCACTATTCCTTCAAACATACCCATTTTTGCTTTCCGGGATAATGTTCTCGACTTCCACACATTTTTCAAGGCTCCCAGAATTTTCGCCCCCTCCCCCACCCTATGATCCACTTCCGCTTCCATGGTTCCATCCGCTGACAGATCCACTCCCAGATATCTAAAACACTTCACTTCCTCCAGTTTTTCTCCATTCAAACTCACCTCCCAATTGACTTGACCCTCAACCCTACTGTACCTAATAACCTTGCTCTTATTCACATTTACTCTTAACTTTCTTCTTCCACACACTTTACCAAACTCCGTCACCAGCTTCTGCAGTTTCTCACATGAATCCGCCACCAGCGCTGTATCATCAGCGAACAACAACTGACTCACTTCCCAAGCTCTCTCATCCCCAACAGACTTCATACTTGCCCCTCTTTCCAAGACTCTTGCATTTACCTCCCTAACAACCCCATCCATAAACAAATTAAACAACCATGGAGACATCACACACCCCTGCCGCAAACCTACATTCACTGAGAACCAATCACTTTCCTCTCTTCCTACACGTACACATGCCTTACATCCTCGATAAAAACTTTTCACTGCTTCTAACAACTTGCCTCCCACACCATATATTCTTAATACCTTCCACAGAGCATCTCTATCAACTCTATCATATGCCTTCTCCAGATCCATAAATGCTACATGCAAATCCATTTGCTTTTCTAAGTATTTCTCACATACATTCTTCAAAGCAGACACCTGATCCACACATCCTCTACCACTTCTGAAACCACACTGCTCTTCCCCAATCTGATGCTCTGTACATGCCTTCACCCTCTCAATCAATACCCTCCCATATAATTTACCAGGAATACTCAACAAACTTATACCTCTGTAATTTGAGCACTCACTCTTATCCCCTTTGCCTTTGTACAATGGCACTATGCACGCATTCCGCCAATCCTCAGGCACCTCACCATGAGTCATACATACATTAAATAACCTTACCAACCAGTCAACAATAGAGTCATCCCCTTTTTTTATATATTTGTTTGTTTTTTGCTTTGTCGCTGTCTCCCGCGTTTGCGAGGTAGCGCAAGGAAACACACGAAAGAAATGACCCAACCCACCCCCATACACATGTATATACATACGTCCACACACGCAAATATACATACCTACACAGCTTTCCATGGTTTACCCCAGACGCTTCAAATGCCCTGATTCAATCCACTGACAGCACTTCAACCCCGGTATACCACATCGATCCAATTCACTCTATTCCTTGCCCTCCTTTCACCCTCCTGCATGTTCAGGCCCCGATCACTCAAAATCTTTTTCACTCCATCTTTCCACCTCCAATTTGGTCTCCCACTTCTCCTCGTTCCCTCCACCTCCGACACATATATCCTCTTGGTCAATCTTTCCTCACTCATTCTCTCCATGTGCCCAAACCATTTCAAAACACCCTCTTCTGCTCTCTCAACCACGCTCTTTTTATTTCCACACATCTCTCTTACCCTTACATTACTTACTCGATCAAACCACCTCACACCACACATTGTCCTCAAACATCTCATTTCCAGCACATCCATCCTCCTGCGCACAACTCTATCCATAGCCCACGCCTCGCAACCATACAACATTGTTGTAACCACTATTCCTTCAAACATACCCATTTTTGCTTTCCGAGATAATGTTCTCGACTTCCACACATTCTTCAAGGCTCCCAGGATTTTCGCCCCCTCCCCCACCCTATGACCCACTTCCGCTTCCATGATTCCATCCGCTGCCAGATCCACTCCCAGATATCTAAAACACTTTACTTCCTCCAGTTTTCCTCCATTCAAACTTACCTCCCAGTATATATATACATATATATATATATATATATATATATATATATATATATATATATATATATATATATATATATATATATATATATATATATATATATATATATATATATATATATTATTTATTCATTTATTTGTTATTAATTTTGCTTTGTCGCTGTCTCCCGCGTTTGCGAGGTAGCGCAAGGAAACAGACGAAAGAAATGGCCCAACCCACCCCCATACACAATGTATATACATACACGTCCACACACGCAAATATACATACCTATACATCTCAATGTACCCATATATACACACACACAGACACACACATATATACCCATGCACACAATTCACACTGTCTGCCTTTATTCATTCCCATCGCCACCTCGCCACATATGGAATACCATCCCCCTCCCCCCTCATGTGTGCGAGGTAGCACTAGGAAAAGACAACAAAGGCCCCATTCGTTCACACTCAGTGTCTAGCTGTCATGCAATAATGCCCGAAACCACAGCCCCCTTTCCACATCCAGGCCCCACACAACTTTCCATGGTTTACTCCAGACGCTTCACATGCCCTGATTCAATCCACTGACAGCACGTCAACCCCGGTATATCACATCGATCCAATTCACTCTTTTCCTTGCCCTCCTTTCACCCTCCTGCATGTTCAGGCCCCGATCACTCAAAATCTTTTTCACTCCATCTTTCCACCTCCAATTTGGTCTCCCACTTCTCCTTGTTCCCTCCACCTCCGACACATATATCCTCTTGGTCAATCTTTCCTCACTCATTCTCTCCATGTGCCCAAACCATTTCAAAACACCCTCTTCTGCTCTCTCAACCACGCTCTTTTTATTTCCACACATCTCTCTTACCCTTACATTACTTACTCGATCAAACCACCTCACTCCACACATTGTCCTCAAACATCTCATTTCCAGCACATCCACCCTCCTGCGCACAACTCTATCCATAGCCCACGCCTCGCAACCATACAACATTGTTGAAACTACTATTCCTTCAAACATACCCATTTTTGTTTTCCGAGATAATGTTCTCGACTTCCACACATTCTTCAAGGCTCCCAGGATTTTCGCCCCCTCCCCCACCCTATGATCCACTTCCGCTTCCATGGTTCCATCGGCTGCCAGATCCACTCTCAGATATCTAAAACACTTTACTTCCTCCAGTTTTTCTCCATTCAAACTTACATCCCAATTGACTTGACCCTCAACCCTACTGTACCTAATAACCTTGCTCTTATTCACATTTACTCTTAACTTTCTTCTTTCACACACTTTACCAAACTCAGTCACCAGCTTCTGCAGTTTCTCACATGAATCAGCCACCAGCTCTGTATCATCAGCGAACAACAACTGACTCACTTCCCAAGCTCTCTCATCCACAACAGACTTCATACTTGTCCCTCTTCCCAAAACTCTTGCATTCACCTCCCTAACAACCCCATCCATAAACAAATTAAACAACCATGGAGACATCACACACCCCTGCCGCAAACCTACATTCACTGAGAACCAATCACTTTCCTCTCTTCCTATACGTACACATGCCTTACATCCTCGACAAAAACTTTTCACTGCTTCTAACAACTTGCCTCCCACACCATATATTCTTAATACCTTCCACAGAGCATCTCTATCAACTCTATCATATGCCCTCTACAGATCCATAGATGCTACATATAAATCCATTTGCTTTTCTAAGTATTTCTCACATACATTCTTCAAAGCAAACACCTGATCCACACATCCTATACCACTTCTGAAACCACACTGCTCTTCCCCAATCTAATGCTCTGTACATGCCTTCACCCTCTCAATCAATATATATATATATATATATATATATATATATATATATATATATATATATATATATATATATATATATATATATATTGGAAAGGATCACAATTTTGCGCGTGATCAAGATATTCCTATGAGTCCACGGGGAAAATGAGACACGAAAAGTTCCCAAGTGCACTTTCGTGTAATAATCACATCATCAGGGGAGACACAAGAGAGAAATATAACAGTCAGTTGATATACATCGAAGAGACGAAGCTAGGACGCCATTTGGTAAACAAGTTATTGTCCAAAACATACAACGAGCGTTCATAAACTTATCATTTTACAAATCCTATCAACAATAAAGTTCTCTAATTTGTATAGACCATCACTAATATTAAGATTATAATTCTTTGTGTATTTGATAATAGAAGATTCAATGATATTTCTCTTGGTAATAGAGTTAGAGTTAATAACTGAGATGGCGTTACTCCAGTCAATACAATGATCATAGTTTTTTAACATTATTAAAGAAGGCATTTGATTCTTGTCCCGTTCTTTTACTATATTTATGTTGCTTAAGTCTAAAAGAAAGATCCTTACCAGTCTGACCAACATAAAATTTATCACAGTTTCCACAAGTCACTTTATAGATGCAAGCAAGAGAATTTTCTGGTGAATTCCTGATTAAGATATTCTTTATAGTATTATTGTTGCTAAAGGCAACATTTACATTAAAGGATTTAAGCAACATGGGAAGCAAAGTGAAATTATGTATATATATATATATATATATATATATATATATATATATATATATATATATATATATATATATATATATATTTCTATTGTACTTACTCGCCGTCTATCGCGTCAGCGAGGTAGCGCAAGGAAACAGACGAAAGAATGGCCCTACCCACCCACATACACATGTATATTCATAAACGCCCACACACAAACATATACATACCTATACGTTTCAACGAATACACACATATATATACACATACATATTCATACTTGCTGCCTTCATTCATTTCTGTCGCCACCACGCCACATATGAAATGGCACCCCCCCAGGCTCTCATGTATATTGCACTGAAACCACAGCTCCCTTTCCACATTCAGACCCCAAAAACTTTCCATGGTTTACCCCAGAAACTTCACATGCCCTGGTTCAATCCACTGACAGCACGTCGACGCCGGTATACCATATCATTCCAATTTACTTTATTCCTTGCACCCCTTTCACCCTCCTGCATGTTCAGAACCCAATCGCTCAAGATCTTTTTCAGTCTATCCTTGCACCTCCAATTTGGTCTCCCACGATTCGTTCTCTCAACGTCTGACACATAAATCCTCTTTATCAATCTTTCCTCCCTCATTCTCTCCATGTGACCAAACCATGTCAATACACCCTCTTCTGCTCTCTCAACCACACTCTTAGAGACTGAGTGTGAACGAATGTGGCCTTTGTTATCTTCTCCTAGCGCTACCTCGCGCACATGTGGGGAAAGGGGGTTTTCATTTCATGCGTGGCGGGGTGTCTACGAAAATGAATAAGGGCAGACAGTATGAATTATGCACATGTGTATATACGTATATGTCTGTGTGTGTATATATATATATATGCATACGATGAGATGTGCATGTGTGGACGAGTATGTATATACATGTGTATGTGGGTGGGTTGGGCCATTCTTTCGTCTGTTTCCTTTTATTAAAACACATCTCTCTTCCCCTTTCATTACGTACTCGGTCAAACCACCTCACACCTCATATTGTCCTCAAACATCTCATTTCCAGCACATCCAACCTCCTCCGCAAAACTCTATCTATAGTCCACGCCTCGCAACCATATAACGTTGTCGGGACCACTATTCCTTCAAACATACTCATTTTTGCTTTTCGAGATAATTTTCTCGCCTTTCACACAATTTTCAGCGCTTCCAGAACTTTCGCCCCCTCCCCCACTCTAAGAGTCACTTCAGCTTCCATGGTTCTATCCGCCGCCAAATCCATTCCCAGATATCTAAAACACTTCACTTCCTCCAATTTTTCTCCATTTAAACTTACCTCCCAATTGACTTGTCCCTCAGCCCTACTCTACATAATAACCTTGTTCTTATTCACATTTACTCTCAGCTTTCTTCTTTCCCACACTTTACCAAACTCAGTCACCAGCTTCTGCAGTTTCTCACCCGAATCAGCCACCAGCGCTGTATCATCAGCGAACAACAACTGACTCACTTCCCTAACTCTCTCACCCACAACAGACTCACTTCCCAAGCTCTCATCCACAAAAGACAGCATAGTTGCCCCTCTCTCCAAAACTCTTGCATTCACCTCCCAAACAACCCCATTCATAAACAAATTAAACAACCATGGAGACATCACACACCCCTGCCGCAAACCTACATTCACTGAGAACCAATCACTTTCCTCTCTTCCTACACGTACACATGCCTTACATCCTCGACAAAAACTTTTCACTGCTTCTAACAACTTGCTCCCACACCATATATTCTTAATACCTTCCACAGAGCATCTCTATCAACTCTATCATATGCCTTCTCCAGATCCATAAATGCTACATACAAATCCATTTGCTTTTCTAAGTATTTCTCACATACATTCTTCAAAGCAAACACCTGATCCACACATCCTCTACCACTTCTGAAACCACACTGCTCTTCCCCAATCTGATGCTCTGTACATGCCTTCACCCTCTCAATCAATATATATGTATATATATATATATATATATATATAAATATATATATATATATATATATATAATATATATATAATATATATATATATATATATATAAATATTGGAAAGGTAATCACATTTCGCTCGTGATCAAGAAATTCCTATGAGTCCACGGGGAAAATGAGACACGAAAAGTTCCCAAGTGCACTTTCGTGTAATAATCACATCATCAGGGGAGACACAAGAGAGAAATATAACAATCAGTTGAATACAGTCGAAGAGACGAAGCCTAGGACGCCATTTGGTAAACAAGTTATTGTCCAAAACATACAACGAGCGTTCATAAACTTATCATTTTACAAATCTTATCAACAATAAAGTTCTCTAATTTGTATAGACCATCACTAATATTAAGATTATAATTCTTTGTGTATTTGATAATAGAAGATTCAATGATATTTCTCTTGGTAATAGAGTTAGAGTTAATAACTGAGATGGCGTTACTCCAGTCAATACAATGATCATAGTTTTTTAACATATTAAAGAAGGCATTTGATTCTTGTCCCGTTCTTTTACTATATTTATTGTTGCTTAAGTCTAAAAGAAAGATCCTTACCAGTCTGACCAACATAAATTTATCACAGTTTCCACAAGTCACTTTATAGATGCAAGCAAGAGAATTTTCTGGTGAATTCCTGATTAAGATATTCTTTATAGTATTATTGTTGCTAAAGGCAACATTTACATTAAAGGATTTAAGCAACATGGGAAGGCAAGAGAAATTAAGTATTATATAAAATATATTAATATATATATAAATAATATATATATATATTATATATAATATATAAATAATATATATATATATATATATATATATATAAATATAATATATATATATAATATATATATATATATTTCTATGTACTTACTTGCCGTCTATCGCGTCAGCGAGGTAGCGCAAGGAAACAGACGAAAGAAATGGCCCAACCCACCCCCATACACATGTATATTCATAAACTCCCACACACAAACATATACATACCTATACGTTTCAACGAAAACACACATAAAATACACATACATATTCATACTTGCTGCCTTCATTCCTTCTGTCGCCACTACGCCACATATGAAATGGCACCCCCCAGGCTCTCATGTATATTGCACTGAAACCACAGCTCCCTTTCCACATTCAGACCCCAAAAACTTTCCATGGTTTACCCAGAAACTTCACATGCCCTGGTTCAATCCACTGACAGCACGTCAACCCCGGTATACCACATCGCTCCAATTCACTCTATTCCTTGCCCTCCTTTCACCCTCCTGCATGTTCAGGCCCCGATCACACAAAATCCTTTTCACTCCATCTTTCCACCTCCAATTTGGTCTCCCACTTCTCCTCGTTCCCTCCACCTCCGACACATATATCCTCTTGGTCAATCTTTCCTCACTCATTCTCTCCATGTGCCCAAACCATTTCAAAACACCCTCTTCTGCTCTCTCAACCACACTCTTTAGAGACTGAGAGTGCTACGAATGTGGCCTTTGTTATCTTCTCCTAGCGCTACCTCGCGCACATGTGGGGAAGGGGGTTTTCATTTCATGCGTGGCGGGTGTCTACGAAAATGAATAAGGGCAGACAGTATGAATTATGTACACGTGTATATACGTATATGTCTGTGTGTGTATATATATATGCATACGATGAGATGTGCATGTGTGGACGAGTATGTATATACATGTGTATGTGGGTGGGTTGGGCCATTCTTTCGTCTGTTTCCTTTATTAAAACACAATCTCTCTTCCCTTTCATTACGTACTCGGTCAAACCACCTCACACCTCATATTGTCCTCAAACATCTCATTTCCAGCACATCCATCCTCCTGCGCACAACTCTATCCATAGCCCACGCCTCGCAACCATATAACGTTGTCGGGACCACTATTCCTTCAAACATACCCATTTTTGCTTTCCGAGATAATGTTCTCGACTTCCACACATTCTTCAAGGCTCCCAGGATTTTCGCCCCTCCCCCACCCTATGATCCCACTTCCGCTTCCATGGTTCCATCCGCTGCCAGATCCACTCCCAGATATCTAAAACACTTTACTTCCTACAGTTTTCTCCATTCAAACTACCTCCCATATATTTACTATATACTATATATATTACTATATAATATAACTTTATTAATTTATATTATAATAATTATTTTTATATTTACACTTTTTAATATCATTTTTGCATTTGTCGCTGTCTCCGCGTTTGCGAGTGCGCAAGAAACAGACGAAAATGGCCAACCCACCCCATACACTGTATCATCACGAACAACAACTGAATCACTTACATCCAAGCCCTATATCACACAACAGCACTCATATTGCCCATCCCAATAACGTCTGCATTTACTCCTACAACCCCACCATGCAAATTAAACCATCCATGTGGAGTAGCATCACACAACCCCTGCGTCACAAGTCTACTTCATGAGAATGCCAATACACGTCCCTTTCCCTCCAGGACACATTCCTTATCCAGACGCTTCCTCTGATAACAACTCAGCACGTACCCGTAACAACTTTCCTCCATTCACCTATCCATTCTTTTCACCTCCCATGTTAGGCATCTCTATCACTCCTTTCATCATGTTCCCTTCTCCTGTTCCTCCACCTCGACACATAATCCTTTGGTCATCTTTCCTCACTCATTCTCTCCATGTGCCATAACATTTTCAAAACACCTCTTTGCTCTCAACACGCTCTTTTATTTCCACACATCTCTCTTACCTTACATTACTTCTGATCAACCACCTCACTCCACACATTGTCCTCAAACATCTCATTTCCGACATCCCTCACTGCGCACAATCTATCCATAGCCACGCCTCGCAACCATAAACATTGTTGACCAGGAATTTCTCAACAAACTTATACTCTGTAATTTGAGCACTCACTCTTATCCCCTTTGCCTTTGTACAATGGCACTATGCACGCATTCCCCCAATCCCCAGGCACCTCACCATGAGTTTATACATACATTAAATAACCTTACCAACCAGTCAACAAAACAGTCACCCCCTTTTTTAATAAATTCCCTGCAATACCATCCAAACCCGCTGCCTTGCCGGCTTTCATCTTCCGCAAAGCTATTATATATATATATATATATATATATATATATATATATATATATATATATATATCTTTTTTCTTTTCTTTCAAACTATTCGCCATTTCCCGCATTAGCGAGGTAGCGCCAAGAACAGAGGACTGGGCCTTGAGGGAATACCCTCACCTGGCCCAATTCTCTGTTCCTTCTCTTGGAAAAAAAAAAAAAAAAAAAAAAAAAACGAGAGGGGAGGATTTCCAGCCCCCCGCTCCCTCCCCTTTTAGTCGCCTTCTACGACACGCAGGGAATACGTGGGAAGTATTCTTTCTCCCCTATCCTAGGAATATATATATATATATATACATACATATATATATATATATATATATATATATATATATATATATATATATATATATATATATATATATATATATATATATATATATATATATATATTTATATATATATATATATATATATATATATATATATATATATATATATATATATATATATATATATATATATATTTTTTTTTTATTTTATTATACTTTGTCGCTGTCTCCCGCGTTTGCGAGGTAGCGCAAGGAAACAGACGAAAGAAATGGCCCAGCCTCCCCCCCCATACACATGTATATACATATGTCCACACACGCAAATATACATACCTACACAGCTTTCCATGGTTTACCCCAGACGCTTCACATGCCTTGATTCAATCCACTGACAGCACGTCAACCCCGGTATACCACATCGCTCCAATTCACTCTATTCCTTGCCCTCCTTTCACCCTCCTGCACGTTCAGGCCCCGATCACACAAAATCTTTTTCACTCCATCTTTCCACCTCCAATTTGGTCTCCCACTTCTCCTCGTTCCCTCCACCTCCGACACATATATCCTCTTGGTCAATCTTTCCTCACTCATTCTCTCCATGTGCCCAAACCATTTCAAAACACGCTCTTCTGCTCTCTCAACCACGCTCTTTTTATTTCCACACATCTCTCTTACCCTTACATTACTTACTCGATCAAACTACCTCACTCCACACATTGTCCTCAAACATCTCATTTCCAGCACATCCACCCTCTTGCGCACAACTCTATCCATAGCCCACGCCTCGCAACCATACAACATTGTTGGAACCACTATTCCTTCAAACATAGCCATTTTTGTTTTCCGAGATAATGTTCTCGACTTCCACACATTCTTCAAGGCTCCCAGGATTTTCGCCCCCTCCCCACCCTATGATCCACTTCCGCTTCCATGGTTCCATCGGCTGCCAGATCCACTCCCAGATATCTAAAACACTTTACTTCCTCCAGTTTTTCTCCATTCAAACTTACCTCCCTATTGACTTGATCCTCAACCCTACTGTACCTAATAACCTTGCTCTTATTCACATTTACTCTTAACTTTCTTCTTTCACAAACTTTACCAAAGTCAGTCACCAGCTTCTGCAGTTTCTCACATGAATCAGCCACCAGCGCTGTATCATCAGCGAACAACATCTGACTCACTTCCCAAGCTCTCTCATCCACAACAGACTTCATACTTGCCCCTCTTTCCAAAACTCTTGCATTCACCTCCCTAACAACCCCATCCATAAACAAATTAAACAACCATGGAGACATCACACACCCCTGCCGCAAACCTACATTCACTGAAAACGAATCACTTTCCTCTCTTCCTATACGTACACATGCCTTACATCCTCGACAAAAACTTTTCACTGCTTCTAACAACTTGCCTCCCACACCATATATTCTTAATACCTTCCACAGAGCATCTCTATCAACTCTATCATATGCCCTCTCCAGATTCATAGATGCTACATACAAATCCATTTGCTTTTCTAAGTATTTCTCACATACATTCATCAAAGCAAACACCTGATCCACACATCCTCTACCACTTCTGAAACCACACTGCTCTTCCCGAATCTGATGCTCTGTACATGCCTTCACCCTCTCAATCAATATATATGTATATATATATATATATATATATATATATATATATATATATATATATATATATATATATATATATATATATATATATATATATTGGAAAGGATCACAATTTTGCTCGTGATCAAGATATTCCTATGAGTCCACGGGGAAAATGAGACACGAAAAGTTCCCAAGTGCACTTTCGTGTAATAATCACATCATCAGGGGAGACACAAGAGAGAAATATAACAATCAGTTGATATACATCGAAGAGACGAAGCTAGGACGCCATTTGGTAAACATGTTATTGTCCAAAACATACAACGAGCGTTCATAAACTTATCATTTTACAAATCTTATCAACAATAAAGTTCTCTAATTTGTATAGACCATCACTAATATTAAGATTATAATTCTTTGTGTATTTGATAATAGAAGATTCAATGATATTTCTCTTGGTAATAGAGTTAGAGTTAATAACTGAGATGGCGTTACTCCAGTCAATACAATGATCATAGTTTTTTAACATGATTAAAGAAGGCATTTGATTCTTGTCCCGTTCTTTTACTATATTTATGTTGCTTAAGTCTAAAAGAAAGATCCTTACCAGTCTGACCAACATAAAATTTATCACAGTTTCCACAAGGCACTTTATAGATGCAAGCAAGAGAATTTTCTGGTGAATTCCTGATTAAGATATTCTTTATAGTATTATTGTTGCGAAAGGCAACATTTACATTAAAGGATTTAAGCAACATGGGAAGCAAAGTGAAATTATGTATATATATATATATATATATATATATATATATATATATATATATATATATATATATATATATATATATATATATATATATATATATATATATATATACATATATATATATATATATATATATATTTCTATTGTACTTACTTGCCGTCTATCGCGTCAGCGAGGTAGCGCAAGGAAACAGACGAAAGAATGGCCCTACCCACCCACATACACATGTATATTCATAAACGCCCACACACAAACATATACATACCTATACGTTTCAACGAATACACACATATATATACACATACATATTCATACTTGCTGCCTTCATTCATTCCTGTCGCCACTACGCCACATATGAAATGGCACCCCCCAGGCTCTCATGTATATTGCACTGAAACCACAGCTCCCTTTCCACATTCAGACCCCAAAAACTTTCCATGGTTTACCCCAGAAACTTCACATGCCCTGGTTTAATCCATTGACAGCACGTCGACGCCGGTATACCATATCATTCCAATTTACTTTATTCCTTGCACCCCTTTCACCCTCCTGCATGTTCAGAACCCAATCGCTCAAAATCTTTTTCAGTCTATCTTTCCACCTCCAATTTGGTCTCCCACGACTCGTTCCCTCAACCTCTGACACATAAATCCTCTTTATCAATCTTTCCTCCCTCATTCTCTCCATGTGACCAAACCATTTCAATACACCCTCTTCTGCTCTCTCAACCACACTCTTAGAGACTGAGTGTGAACGAATGTGGCCTTTGTTATCTTCTCCTAGCGCTACCTCGCGCACATGTGGGGATAGGGGGTTTTCATTTCATGCGTGGCGGGGTGTCTACGAGAATGAATAAGGGCAGACAGTATGAATTATGTACACGTGTATATACGTATATGTCTGTGTGTGTATATATATATGCATACGATGAGATGTGCATGTGTGGACGAGTATGTATATACATGTGTATGTGGGTGGGTTGGGCCATTCTTTCGTCTGTTTCCTTTTATTAAAACACATCTCTCTTCCCCTTTCATTACGTACTCGGTCAAACCACCTCACACCTCATATTGTCCTCAAACATCTCATTTCCAGCATATCCAACCTCCTCCGCAAAACTCTATCTATAGTCCACGCCTCGCAACCATATAACGTTGTCGGAACCACTATTCCTTCAAACATACTCATTTTTGCTTTTCGAGATAATTTTCTCGCCTTTCACACATTTTTCAGCGCTTCCAGAACTTTCGCCCCCTCCCCCACTCTAAGAGTCACTTCAGCTTATATGGTTCCATCCGCCGCCAAATCCATTCCCAGATATCTAAAACACTTCACTTCCTCCAATTTTTCTCCATTTAAACTTACTTCCCAATTGACTTGTCCCTCAACCCTACTGTACATAATAACCTTGTTCTTATTCACATTTACTCTCAGCTTTCTTCTTTCCCACACTTTACCAAACTCAGTCACAAGCTTCTGCAGTTTCTCACCCGAATCAGCCACCAGCGCTGTATCATCAGCGAACAACAACTGACTCACTTCCCAAACTCTCTCATCCACAACAGACTCACTTCCCAAGCTCTCATCCACAAAAGACAGCATAGTTGCCCCTCTCTCCAAAACTCTTGCATTCACCTCCCAAACAACCCCATTCATAAACAAATTAAACAACCATGGAGACATCACGCACCCCTACCGCAAACCGACATTCACTGAGAACCAATCACTCTCATCTCTTCCTACTCGTATACATGCCTTACATCCTCGATAAAAACTTTTCACTGCTTCTACCAACTTACCTCCCACACCATAAATTCTTAATATCTTCCACAGAGCATCTCTATCAGCTCTATCATATGCCTTCTCCAGATCCATAAATGCTACATAAAAATCCATTTGCTTTCCTAGGTATCTCTCACATACATTCTTCAAAGCAAACACCTGATCCACACATCCTCTACCACTTCTGAAACCACACTGCTCTTCCCCAATCTGATGCTCTCTACATGCCTCACTCTCTCAATCAAAACCCTCCCATATAATTTCCCAGGAATACTCAACAAACTTATACCTCTGTAATTTGAGCACTCACCTTTATCCCCTTTGCCTTTGTACAATGGCACTATGCAAGCATTCCGCCAATCCTCGGGCACCTCACCATGAGTCATACATACATTAAATAACCGTATCAACCAGTCAACAACACAGTTATCCCCTTTTTTAATAAATTCCACTGCAATACCATCCAAACCCGCTGCCTTTCAGGCTTTCATCTTCAGCAAAGCTTTTACTATCTCCTATCTGTTTACCAAATCATTCTCCCTAACCCTCTCACTTTGCGCACCACCTTGACTAAAACATCCTATATCTGCCACTCTATAATCAAACACATTCAACAAACCTTCAAAATACTCACTCCATCTCCTTCTCATATCACCATTACTTGTTATCACCTCTCCATTAGCGCCCTTCACTTATGTTCCCATTTGTTCTCTTGTGTTACGCACTTTATTTACCTCCTTCCAAAACATATTTTTATTCTCCCAAATGTCTAATGATACTCTCTCACCCAACTCTCATTTGCCCTCTCTTACACGTCTTGCACCTTTCTCTTGACCTCCTGCCTCTTTCTTTTATACATCTTCCACTCATTTGCATTATTTCCCTGCAAAAATCGTCCATATGCCTCTCTCTTCTATTTCGCTAATAATCTTACTTCTTCATCCCACCACTCACTACCCTTACTAATCTGCTCACCTCCCAATGCTTCTCATGCCACAAGCATCTTTTGCGCAAGTAATCACTGCTTCCCTAAATACATCCCATTCCTCCCCCACTCCCCTTGCGTCCTTTGTTCTCACCTTTTTCCATTCTGTATTGAGTCTCTCCTGGTACTTCCTCACACAAGTGTCCTTCCCAAGCTCACTTACTCTCACCACTCTCTTCTCTTCACCCCAACATTCTCTCTTCTTTTCTGAAAACCTCTACAAATCTTCACCTTCGTCCTTCACAAGATAATGATGAGACATCCCTCCAGTTGCACCTCTCAGCACATTAACATCCAAAAGTCTCTCTTTTGCGCGCCTGATAATTAACACGTAATCCAATAACGCTCTCTGGCCATCTCTCCTACTTACATACGTATAGTTATGTATATCTCTCTTTTTAAACCAGGCATTCCCAATCACTAGTCCTTTTTCAGTGCACAAATCTACAAGCTTTTCATCATTTCCATTTACAACACTGAACACCCCTTGTACACCAATTATTCCCTCAACTGCCACATTACCCACCTTTGCATTCAAATCACCCATCACTATAACCCGGTCTCGTGCATCAAAACTACTAACACACTCACTCAGCTGCTTCTAAAGCACTTGCCTCTCAAGATCTTTCTTACACTCTGTTACATACTCCCACCACTCCTGTTTCAGGAGTAGTGCTACTCCTGAACGAGCAAAGTGCATAGGAATGCGCAACTTCATAGAACATGCAAACCTCCAACAGCCAGGATCGATCCCGGAACCCCTGTGCAACAGGCGGAAATGCTACCGCTAGGCTATGGGCCTGGTTAATAGGAAATAACTTTTCAAATACTATGTACTAGAATACCCTTCGTCTCAAGTTGGTGTGCAACGGGGTCTACACCTGTCATTTCCCAACAGGTGCACATACCCAGCAGATAGCATTTTACCGAACATAACTGTACGACCCGGAGGTATATGAATACGAACAAAGTGCATAGGAACGCGCACCTCCATAGAACATACAAACCTTCAACAGCCAGGATCGAACCCGGGACCCTGTGCAACAGGCAGGAATGCTACCGCTAGGCTATGGGCCTGGCTGATAGGAAATAACTATTTCAATACTATGTACTCGAGCACCCTTCATCTCACGTTGGTGAGCAACGGGGTCTACGACGGTTATTTCCCAACAGGCGCACATAGCTAGCAGAGAACGAATGGGAACATCGGTGAAGGGGGTTAATGGGGAGGTAATAACAAGTAGTGGTTAAGTGAGAAGGATATGGAGTGAGTATTTTGAAGGTTTGTTGAATGTGTTGATGGTAGAGTGGCAGATATAGGGTGTTTTGGTCGAACTGGTGTGCGAAGTGAGATTTTCATGGAGAATGGTTTTGTAAACAGAGATGAGGTAGTAAAAGCTTTGCGGAAGATGAAAGCCGGCAAGGCAGCAGGTTTGGAAGGTATTGCAGTGAAATTTATTGAAAAAAGTGTGACTGTGTTGTGGACTGATTGGTAAGGATGTTCAGTGTGTGCATGGTCCATGGTGAAGTGCCTGAGGATTGGTGGAATGCATGAATAGTGGCATCGCACAAAGGCAAAGGGGATAAAGATGAATTTTCAAATTACAGAGATGTCAGTTTGATGAGTGATGGGAGGGTATTTATTGAAAGGGTAAAGGTATGTATAGAGCATCAAACAAGGAAAGAGCAGTGTGGCTTCAGAAGTGGTAGAGGATGTGAGGTTCAGGTGTTTGCTTTGAAGAATGAATGTGAGAAATTCTTAGAAACACAGATGGATTTGTATTTAACTTATATGGATCTGGAAAAGGCTTATGATAGAGTTGATAGAGATTCCCTACGGAAGGTATTAAGAGCATATGGTGTGGGAGATAAGTTGCTAGAAGCAGTGAAAAGATTTTATCAAGGATACAAGGCATGTGTACGAGTAAGAAGAGAGGAAAGTGATTGATTTCCAGTGAATGTTGGTTTACGGTAGGGGTATGAGATGTCTCCATTGTTGTTTAATTTGTTTATGGATGGGGTTATTAGGCAGGTGAATGCAAGAGTTTTGGAAAGTGGGGCAAGTTTGCAGTTTGCTGTGGATGAGGGGACTTGGAAAGCGAGTCAGTTGTTGTGCGCTGATGATACAGCGCTGGTTGTTTATTTGGGTTAAAAACTGCTGAAGTTGGTGACTGAGTTTGGTAAAGTGTGTGGAAGAAGAAAGGTGAGAGTAAATTTGAATAAGAGCAAGGTTAATAGGTTCAGTAGGGTTGAGGGATAAGTATGCTGGGAGGTAAGTTCGAATGGAGAAAAACTGCAGGAAGTAAAGTGCTTTAGATATCTGGGAGTGGATTTAGCAGCGGATGGAACCATGAAAGCGGAAGTGAGTCGCAGGGTTGGGGAGGGAGCGAAGGTTCTGGGAGTGTTGAAGAATGTGTGGAAGTCGAGAACGTTATCACATTTTATTACCACACATCTCTCTTACCCTTTCATTACTTACTCGATCAAACCACCTCACACCACATATTGTCCCTAAAAATCTCATTTCCACTACATCCACCATCCTCCGCACAACTCTTCAGCCCACACCTCGCAACCATATAACAATTGTTGGAACCACTATTCCTTCAAACATACCCATTTTTGCTTTCCAAGATAACTTTCTCGACTTCCACACATTTTTCAACGCTTCCAGAACTTTCGCCCCCTCCCCCACCCTATGATTAACTTCCGCTTCCATGGGTCCATCCGCTGCCAGATCCACTCCCAGATATCTAAAACAATTCACTCTCTTCAGTTTTTCTCTCTGCAAACTTGCCTCCCAATTGACTTGTCCCTCAACCCTACTGTACCTAATAACCTTGCTCTTATTCACATTTACTCTCAGCTTTCTTCTTTCACACACTTTACCAAACTCAGTCACCAACTTCTGTAGTTTCTCACCCGAATCAGCCACCAACGCTGTATCATCAGTGAACAACAACTGACTCACTTCCCAACCTCTCTCATTAACAATAGACTGCATACTTGTCCCTCTTTCCAAAACTCTTGCATTCAGCTACCTAGCAACCCCAACCGTAAACAAATTAAACAACCATTTAGACATCAAGCACCACTGCCACAAGCTAACATTCACTGAAAACCAATCACTTTCCTCTCTTCCTTCACGTACACCTGCCTTACATCCTCGATAAAAACTTTTCACTGCTTCTAACAACTACTTCCTACGCCATATATTCTTAATACCTTCCACAGAGCATCTCTATCAACTCTATCATATGCCTTCTCCAGATCTATAAATGCAACAAACAAATCCATTTGCTTTTCCAAGTATTTCTCACATACATTTTTCAAAGCAAACACCTAGTCCACACATCCTCTACCACTTCTGAAACCACACTGCTCTTCCCCAGTCTGATGCTCTGTACATGCCTTCGCTCTCTCAATCAATACCCTCCCATATAATTTCCCAGGAATACTCAACAAACTTATAACTCTGTAATTTGAACACTCACTCTTATCCCCTTTGCCTTTGTACAATGGCACTATGCAAGCATTCCGCCGGTCCTCAGGAACCTCACCATGAGTCATACATACATCAAATAAGCTTACCAACCAGTCACCAGCACAGTCACCAACCTCCCCCCCTTTTTAAGAAATTCCACTGCAATACTATCCAAACCCGCTGCCTTGCCGGCTAACAACCTCAAAGCTTTTACTACCTCTTCTCTGTATACCATATCATTCTCCTTAACCCTCTCAGTTTTGCACACCACCTCTACCAAAACACTCTATATCTGCCACTATATCATGAAACACATTCAACAAACCTTCAAAATACTCACTTAATCTCCTAACATCACTACTACTTGTTATCACCTCCACATTTACCCCATTCACTGATGTTCCCATTAGTCCCCTTGTCCTACACACTTTATTTACCTCCTTCCTAAACATCTTTTTATTCTACCTAAAATCTAATGATACTCTCTCACCCCAACTCTCATTTGCCCTCTTTTCTCGCATCTTGCACCTTTCTCTTGACCTTCTGCCTCTTTCTTTCATACACGTGCCAGTCATTTGCATTATTTCCCTGCAAAAATCGTCCAAATGCCTCTCTCTTCTCTTTCACTATTAATCTTACTTCTTCATCCCACCACTCACTACCCTTTCTAATCTGCCTACCTCTCACGCTTCTCATGCCACAAGCATCTTTTGCACAAGCCATCACTGCTTCCCTAAATACATCCCATTCCTCCCTCACTCCCCTTGCGTCCTTTGTTCTCACCTTTTTCCATTCTGTTTTCAGTCTCTCCTGGTACTTCCTCACACAAGTGTCCTTCCTAAGCTCACTTACTCTCACCGCTCTCTTCACCCCAACATTCTCTCTTCTTTTCTGAAAAACTTTACAAATCTTCACCCTCGCCTTCGAGAAGGATGAGCACTCCCCGATAGACTTCTGTTTCCCCTTTTAGAAACTCCTCTCACCCCTTCTAGTCACCTCTTCCGACACGGGCGGAATACGTGGGAAGTATTCTTTCTCTCATATATATATATATATATATATATATATATATATATATATATATATATATATATATATATATATATATATATATATATATATATATATATATATATATACATATATATATATATATATAAATTTTCTTTCATACTATTCGCCATTTCCCGCATTTGCGAGGTAGCGTTAGGAACAGAGGACTGGGCCTTTGAGGAAATATCCTCACCTGGCCCCCTTCTCTGTTCCTTCTTTTGGAAAATTAAAAAAAAAATGAGAGGGGAGGATTTCCAGCCCCCCGCTCCCTTCCCTTTTAGTCGCCTTCTACGACACGCAGGGAATACGTGGGAAGTATTCTTTCTTCCCTATCCCCAGGGAAATATGTATATACATATATATATATATATATATATATATATATATATATATATATATATATATATATATATATATATATATATATATATATATATATATATATATATATATATATATATATATATATATATATATATATATATATATATATATATATATATATATATATATATATATATATATATGTAAGGCATGTGTACGTGTAGGAAGAGAGGAAAGTGATTGGTTCTCAGTGAATGTAGGTTTGCGGCAGGGGTGTGTGATGTCTCCATGGTTGTTTAATTTGTTTATGGAGTTGTTAGGGAGGTGAATGCAAGAGTTTTGGAAAGAGGGGCAAGTATGAAGTCTGTTGGGGATGAGAGAGCTTGGGAAGTGAGTCAGTTGTTGTTCGCTGATGATACAGCGCTGGTGGCTGATTCATGTGAGAAACTGCAGAAGCTGGTGATTGAGTTTGGTAAAGTGTGTGAAAGAAGAAAGTTAAGAGTAAATGTGAATAAGAGCAAGGTTATTAGGTACAGTAGGGTTGAGGGTCAAGTCAATTGGGAGTTGAGTTTGAATGGAGAAAAACTGGAGGAAGTGAAGTGTTTTAGATCTCTGGGAGTGGATCTGGCAGCAGATCTCGGAAAGCAGAAATGGGTATGTTTGAAGGAATAGTGGTTCCAACAATGTTGTATGGTTGCGAGGCGTGGACTATGGATAGAGTTGTGCGCAGGAGGATGGATGTGCTGGAAATGAGATGTTTGAGGACAATGTGTGGTGTGAGGTGGTTTGATCGAGTAAGTAATGTAAGGGTAAGAAAGATGTGTGGAAATAAAAAGAGCGTGGTTGAGAGAGCAGAAGAGGGTGTTTTGAAATGGTTTGGTCACATGGAGAGAATGAGTGAGGAAAGATTGACCAAGAGGATATATGTGTCGGAGGTGGAGGGAACGAGGAGAAGAGGGAGACCAAATTGGAGGTGGAAAGATGGAGTGAAAAAGATTTTGTGTGATCGGGGCCTGAACATGCAGGAGTGTGAAAGGAGGGCAAGGAATAGAGTGAATTGGAGCGATGTGGTATACCGGGGTTGACGTGCTGTCAGTGGATTGAATCAGGGCATGTGAATCGTCTGGGGTAAACCATGGAAAGCTGTGTAGGTATGTATATTTGCGTGTGTGGACGTATGTATATACATGTGTATGGGGGTGGGTTGGGCCATTTCTTTCGTCTGTCTCCTTGCGCTACCTCGCAAACGCGGGAGACAGCGACAAAGCAAAAAAAAAAAAAAAAAGAAATATATATATATATATATATATATATATATATATATATATATATATATATATATATATATATATATATGTATATATATATATATATATATATATATATATATATATATATATATATATATATATATATATATATATTTTTTTTTTTTTTTTTTGCTTTGTCGCTGTCTCCCGCGTTTGCGAGGTAGCGCAATGAAACAAACGAAAGAAATGGCCCAACCCAACCCCATACACATGTATATACATACGTCCACACACGCAAATATACACACCTACACAGCTTTCCATGGTTTACTTTAGACGCTCCACATGCCCTGATTCAATCCACTGACAACACGTCAACCCCGGTATACCACATCGATCCAATTCACTCTATTCCTTGCCCTCCTTTCACCCTCCTGCATGTTCAGGCCCCGATCACACAAAATCTTTTTCACTCCATCTTTCCACCTCCAATTTGGTCTCCCACTTCTCCTCGTTCCCTCCACCTCCTCCTGCGCACAACTCTATCCATAGTCCACGCCTCGCAACCATACAACATTGTTGGAACCACTATTCCTTCAAACATACCCATTTTTGCTTTCCGAGATAATGTTCTCGACTTCCACACATTCTTCAAGGCTCCCAGAATTTTCGCCCCCTCCCCCACCCTATGATCCACTTCCGCTTCCATGGTTCCATCCGCTGCCAGATCCACTCCCAGAGATCTAAAACACTTCACTTCCTCCAGTTTTTCTCCATTCAAACTCAACTCCCAATTGACTTGACCCTCAACCCTACTGTACCTAATAACCTTGCTCTTATTCACATTTACTCTTAACTTTCTTCTTTCACACACTTTACCAAACTCAGTCACCAGCTTCTGCAGTTTCTCACATGAATCAGCCACCAGCGCTGTATCATCAGCGAACAACAACTGACTCACTTCCCAAGCTCTCTCATCCCCAACAGACTTCATACTTGCCCCTCTTTCCAAAACTCTTGCATTCACCTCCCTAACAACTCCATAAACAAATCAAACAACCATGGAGACATCACACACCCCTGCCGCAAACCTACATTCACTGAGAACCAATCACTTTCCTCTCTTCCTACACGTACACATGCCTTACATATATATATATAGATGTATATACATATATATATATATATATATATATATATATATATATATATATATATATATATATATATATATATATATATATATATATACATATATATATATATATATACATATATATATATATATATATATATATATATATATATATATATATATATATATATATATATATATATATATATATATATATATATATATATATATATATACATATTTCCCTGGGGATAGGGAAGAAAGAATACTTCCCACGTATTCCCTGCGTGTCGTAGAAGGCGACTAAAAGGGAAGGGAGCGGGGGGCTGGAAATCCTCCCCTCTCATTTTTTTTTTAATTTTCCAAAAGAAATCTGATGCTCTGTACATGCCTTCACCCTCTCAATCAATACCCTCCCATATAATTTGCCAGGAATACTCAAGAAACTTATACCTCTGTAATTTGAGCACTCACTCTTATCCCCTTTGCCTTTGTACAATGGCACTATGCACGCATTCCGCCAATCCTCAGGCACCTCACCATGAGTCATACATACATTAGATCACCTTACCAACCAGTCAACAATACAGTCACCCCCTTTTTTAATAAATTCTACTGCAATACCATCCAAACCTGCTGCCTTGCCGGCTTTCATCTTCCGCAAAGCTTTTACTACCTCTTCTCTGTTTACCAAATCATTTTCCCTAACCCTCGCACTTTGCACACCACCTCGACGAAAACACCCTATATCTGCCACTCTATCATCAAACACATTTAACAAACCTTCAAAATACTCACTCCATCTCCTTCTCACATCACCACTACTAGAAAGGGTAGTGAGTGGTGGGATGAAGAAGTAAGAGTATTAGTGAAAGAGAAGAGAGAGGCTTTTGGACGATTTTTGCAGGGAAAAAATGCAATTGAGTGGGAGACGTATAAAAGAAAGAGACTGGAGGTCAAGAGAAAGGTGCAAGAGGTGAAAAAAGGGCAAATGAGAGTTGGGGTGAGAGAGTATCATTAAATTTTAGGGAGAATAAAAAGATGTTCTGGAAGGAGGTAAATAAAGTGCGTAAGACAAGGGAGCAAATTGGGAACTTCAGTGAAAGGCGCAAATGTGGAGGTGATAACAAGTATATATATATATATATATATATATATATATATATATATATATATATATATATATATATATATATATATATATATATATATATATATATATATATATATATATATATATATATATATATATATATATATGTATATATGGGAGAAAGAATACTTTCCACGTATTCCGCCCGTGACGGAGGAGGCGACTAGAAGAGGTGGGAGGAGTTTCTAAAAGGGGAAATAGGAGTCAATCGGGGAGTGCTCATCCTCCTCGAAGGCTCAGATTGGGATGTCTGAATGAGTGCGGATTTAACCAAGATGAGAAGAAAGGGGAGATAGGTAGTATGTTTGAGGAATGAAACCTGGATATTCTGGCTCTGAGTGAGACGAAGCTCAAGGATAAAGGGGAAGACTGGTTTGGAAAAGTCTTTCGAGTGAGTGTGTCAGCAGCTTTGGTGCACGGGACCGTGTATTAGTGATGGATGATTTTAATGTGAAGGTGAGTATGAGTAATGTGGCGGTTGAGGGTATAACTGGTGTACATGGGGTATTCAGTGTTGTGAATGAAAATGGTGAAGAGGTTGTGGATGTGTAAAAGAGACTTTTGGATGTCAATGTGCTGAGAGATGGGATATCTGATCACTTTCTTGTGAGGCGACGGCGAAGATTTGTAGAGATTTTCAAAAATAGAAGAGAGTGTGTTGAGGAGAAGAGAGTGGTGTGAGTAATTGAGCTCAGAAAGGAAACTTGTGTAAGGAAAGACCAGAAGAGACTGAGTGTAGAATGGCAAAAGGTTTTCTGAAAAATAACTGGTGATTGGGCATACCTGTTTTAAAGTGGTCAAAGGGCATTATTAGATTACGTGTTAACTGCTAGGCGTGTAAAAGAGAGACTTTCGGATGCTAAAGTTGTTGATAGAGGCAGCTGGTGGGCTGTCTGATCACTATCTTGTGGAGGTGAAAGTGAAGATTTGTAGAGGTTTACAGAATGTAAGAAAAAACGGTAAGGATGCGAGAGTGGTGAGAGTAATTTAGCTTGAAAGGAGACTTGTGTGAGGAAGCACCAGGAGAGATTGAGGGTAGAATTGCAAAAAGTGAGAGCAAATGTCGTTAGGGGAGTGGGTGAGGTATGGGATGTATATAGGGAAGCAGTGATGGAATATGCAAGAGATGCATGTGGCATGAGAAAAGTGGGGTGTAGGCAGATTAGAAAGGATAGTGAGTGGTGGGATGAAGAAATAAAGCTGTTAGTGAAAGAGAAAAGAGAAGCGTTTGGACGATATTTGCAAGGGGTTACAAATGACTGGGAGATGTATAAACGAAAGCGGCAGGAGATTAAGAGGAAGATGCAAAGGTTGAAAAAGAGGGCAAACGAGTTGTTGATGAGAGTATCATTAAACTTTAGGGAAAATACAAATATGTTTTGGAAGGAGGTAAATAACGTGTCCATCTGGTGTCGGCCGTCGGGCAGGCGAAGGTCATCTCCCCCTTGTGTGCTTGGGGTGTGCGGGATTAGGCTGTTCTCCCGTGGCTCCAAAGGCAGGTCGGGTTGTCGGGCGGGACGGTGGACGCCTTGGAGGGGTTGTCCACTGCCTCCGTGCGACAGGCCGTACTGGAAGGCGAGCGGTGCTGGAAGGTCGCTGAGTTTGAGTCGGTAAGGTTATATCGAACCTCTTAACTTACTTCTACCTATGCTATCAGCAATCTGATCTTAAATCTTCCACTTATAGTGTCCATACACTCTTTCCTAAACAAACAATTTCTTTCACTATCAACACGTAGTTAGGTCGCTTGCCGACATCCACCCTTTTTAGAAAAGCACAGAAGTAGTAATAGTTAGACTTTCCTCCACGGCACACTACTAATTGGAAATATTCAAAAAAAAAAATAACATCGGTGAAGGGAGCAAGTGGGGAAGTGATAACAGTTAGTGGTTAAGTGAGTTGAAGGAGTGAGCATTTTGAAGGTTTGTTGAATGTGTTTCATGATAGAGTGGCAGATGTGGGTGTGGTGTGCGAAGTGAGAGGGTCAGGAGGGAATGGTTTGGTTTAGTGAGAAGAGGTAGTGAAAGCTTTGCGTAAGATGATATCCGGCAAAGCGGCGCGTTTGGATGGTATTGCAGTGGACTTCATTATAAAAGGGGGTGACTGTGTTGTTGATTGGTTGGTAAGGATATTCAGTGTGAAGTGGCGAAGTGCCATAGGATTGGCGGAATCCATGTATAGTGCCATTGTGCAAAGGCAAAAGGGATAAAGGCGAGTGTTCAAACTACAGAGGCATAAGTTTGTTGCGTATTCCTGGGAAAATGCACGGGAGGGGATATTGATTGAGAGGTTGAAGGCATGTACAGAGTATCAGACTTGGGAGGAGCAGTGTGGTTTCTGAAGTCCTACAGGATGTGTGAACTAGGTGTCTGCTCTGAGAAATGTTTGTGAGAAATATTGAGAAAAACAGATGGATTTGTGTTTGGCATTTATCGATCTGGAGATGGCATATGAAAGGGTGGATATAAATGCTTTGTGAAAGGTCTTAAGAGTATATGGTGTGGGAGGTAAGCTGCTAGAAGCGGTCAAAAGTTTTTATCAAGGATGTAAGCAAAAATGGGTATGTTTGAAGGAATAGTGGTTCCAACAATGTTGTATGGTTGCGAGGCGTGGGCTATGGATAGAGTTGTGCGCAGGAGGATGGATGTGCTGGAAATGAGATGTTTGAGGACAATGTGTGGTGTGAGGTGGTTTGATCGAGTGAGTAACGTAAGGGTAAGAGAGATGTGTGGAAATAAAAAGAGCGTGGTTGAGAGAGCAGAAGAGGGTGTTTTGAATTGGTTTGGGCACATGGAGAGAATGAGTGAGGAAAGATTGACCAAGAGGATATATGTGTCGGAGGTGGAGGGAACGAGGAGAAGAGGGAGACCAAATTGGAGGTGGAAAGATGGAGTGAAAAAGATTTTGTGTGATCGGGGCCTGAACATGCAGGAGGGTGAAAGGAGGGCAAGGAATAGAGTGAATTGGAGCGATGTGGTATACCGGGGTTGACGTGCTGTCAGTGGATTGAATCAAGGCATGTGAAGCGTCTGGGGTAAACCATGGAAAGCTGTGTAGGTATGTATATTTGCGTGTGTGGACGTATGTATATACATGTGTATGGGCCATTTCTTTCGTCTGTTTCCTTGCGCTACCTCGCAAACGCGGGAGACAGCGACAAAGTATAATAAATAATAATATAATAAAAAGACGTGTATGAATAGGAAGAGAGGAGAGTGATTGGTTCCCAGTGAATGTTGGTCTGCGGTAGGGGTGTGTGATGTCCCCATGGCTGTTTGATTTATTTATAGATGGGGTGGTTAGGGAGGTAAATGCAAGTTTTGGAGAGAGGGGCAAGTATGCACTCTGTTGGGGATGAGAGGGCGTGGGAAGTGAGTCAGTTATTGTTCACCGATGATAAAGCATTGTTGGCAGATTCAAGTGAGAAACTGCAGAAGCTGGTAACTCAGTTTGGAAAAGTGTATGAAAGGAGAAAGTTGAGATCAAATAAGAGCAAAGCTATTAGGTTCAGCAGGGTTGAGGGATAAGATTGTTGTAAGTTTCAACGGAGAAAAATTGGAGGAAGTGAAGTGTTTTAAATATCTGAACGTGGACTTAACAGCAAATGGAACCATGGAAGTAGAAGTGCGTCACAGGGTGGGGAGAGGACGAAGGGTCTGGGAGCGATGAAGAATATGTGGAAAGAGAGAACGTTATCTCGGAGAGGAAAAATGGGTATGTTTGAAGAAATAGTGGTTGCGAGGCATGAGCTATAGATAGGGTTGTACGAAAGAGGATAGATGTGTTGGAATTGAAATGTTTGAGGACAATATGTGGTGTTAGGTGGTTTGATCGAGGATGTAATGAAAGGGTGAGAGAGATGTGTGGAAATAAAAATAGTGTGGTTGAGAGAGCAGAAGAGGGTGTGCTGAAATGGTTTCGACATATGGAGGGAATGAATAAAGACAGTTTGACAAAGAAGATATATGTGTCAGAGGTGGAGGGAAAAAGGGGAAGCAGAAGACCAAAATGGAGTTGGAGAGATGGAGTGAAAAAGATTTTGAGTGATCGGGGCCTGAACAAACAGAAGAGTGAGAGGTGTGCTAGGAATAGAGTGAACTGGAACAAAGTGGTATACCGGGGTCGGCGCGATGTAAATGGACTGAACCATGGTATGTGAAACGTCTAGGGGAAGCCATGGAAAGGTCTGTGGGGCCTGGATGCAGATAGGGAGCTGTGGCATAGGTGCATTACACATGACAGCTAGGGACTAAGTGTGACCGAATGTGGCCTTTTTCCGTCTGTTTACATGGCGCTACTTCGCTGAAGCAGGGGGTAGCATTCTGTGGGGCAAGGTAGAGCCAGAAATCGATGAAGGCAAACAAGTATGAATGTGTACATGTGTATATATGTACAAGTCTATGTATGCATATGTATGTATATGAGTATATATGTATATGTATATGTATGAATATGTGCGTGAATTGGCGCTGTATGTGTATATGAGTGAATGAGCTGTTCTTCGTCTGTTTCCTGGCGCTACTTCGCTAACGCGGGAATCGGCGATCAAGTATGATAAGATGAATGAATGTAAATATTTATATATATTTGTTTTTCTTTGTCGCTGTCTCCCGCGTTAGCGAGGTAGCGCAAGGAAACAGACGAAAGAATGGCCCAACTTACCCACATACACATGTATATACATGCACGTCCACAACCGCAAATATATATACCTATACATCTCAACGTATACATATATATACACACACACAGACATATACATATATACACATGTACATAATTCATACTGTCTGTCTTTATTCATTCCCATCGTCACCCCGCCACACATGAGGGGGGAGCGGTTTGTTATTTCATGTGTGGCGGGGTGACATGAAATAACAACCCGCTCCCCCCTCATGTGAGCGAGGTAGTGATAGGAAAAGACAACAAAGGCCACATTCGTTCACACTCAGTCTCTAGCTGTCATGTAATAATGCATCTAAACCACAGCTCCCTTTCCACATCCAGGCCCCACACAACTTCCCATGGTTCACCCCAGACGCTTCACATGCCCTGGTTCAATCCATTGACAGAACGTCGACCCCGGTATACCACATCGTTCCAATTCACTCTATTCCTTGCACGCCTTTCACCCTCCTGCATGTTCAGGCCCCGATCACTCAAAATCTTTTTCACTCCATCTTTCCACCTACAATTTGGTCTCCCACTTCTTGTTCCCTCCACCTCTGACACATATATCCTCATGGTCAATCTTTCCTCACTCATGCTCTCCATGTGACCAAACCATTTCAAAACACCCTCTTCTGCTCTCTCAACCACACTCTTTTTATTACCATACATCTCCCTTACCCTATTATTACTTACTCGATCAAACCACCTCACACCATATATTGTCCTTAAACGTCTCATTTCCAGCACATCCACCCTTCAGCGCACAACTCTATCCATAGTCCACGCCTCGCAACCATACAACATTGTTGGAACCACTATTCCTTCAAACATACCCATTTTTGCTTTCCGATATGATGTTCTCGACTTCCACACATTCTTCAACGCTCCCAGAATTTTCGCACCCTCCCCCACCCTATGATTCACTTCCGCTTCCCTGGTTCCATCCGCTGCCAAATCCACTCCCAGATATCTAAAGCACTTCACTTCCTCCAGTTTTTCTCCATTCAAACTTACCTCCAAATTGACTTGACCCTCAACCCTACTGTGCCTAATAACCTTGCTCTTATTCACATTTACTCTCAACTTTCTTCTTTCACACTCTTTACCAAACTCAGCCACCAGCTTCTGTAGTTTCTCACATGAATCAGCCACCAGCTCTGTATCATCAGCGAACAACAACTGACTCACTTCCCAAGTTCTCTCATCCAGAACAGACTGCATACTTACCCCTCCTTCCAAAACTCTTGCATTCACCCCCCTAACAACCACATCCATTAACAAATTAAGCAACCATGGAGACATCACACACCCCTGCCGCAGACCTACATTCACTGAAAACCAATCACTCTCCTCTCTTCCTACACGTACCCATGCCTTATATCCTCGATAGAAACTTTTCACTGCTTCTAACAACTTGCCTCCCACACCATATATTCTTAATGCCTTCTACAGAGCATCTCTATCAACTCTATCATATGCCTTCTCCAGATCCATAATTGCTACATACAAATCCATTTGCTTTTCTAAGTATTTCCGACATACATTCCTCAAAGCAAACACCTGATCCACACATCCTCCATCACTTCTGAAACCACACTGCTCTTCCGCAATCTGATGCTCTGTACATGCCTTCACCCTCTCAATCAATAACCTCCCAAATGATTTACCAGGAATACTCAACAAACTTATACATCTGTAATTTGAGCACTCACCTTTGTCCCCTTTGCCTTTGTACAATGGCACTATTCAAGCATTCCGCCAATCCTCAGGCACCTCACCATGAATCATACATACATTAGATAACCTTACCAACCAGTCAACAACACAGTCACCCCCTTTTCTTATAAATTCCACTGCAAAACCATCCAAACCCGCTGCCTTGCCGGCTTTCATCTTCTGCAAAACTTTTACTACCTCTTCTCTATTTACCAAATCATTTTCCCTAACCCTCTCACTTTGCACACCAACTCAACCAAAATACCCTATATCTGTCACTCTATCATCAAACACATTCAACAAAATACTCACTCCACTTCTTTCTCGCACCACCACTACTTGTTATCACCTCCCCATTAGCCCCCTTCACTGAAGTTTCCATTTGTTCCCTTGTCTTACGCAATTCATTTACCTCCTTCCAAAACATCTTTTTATTCTCCCTAAAATTTAATGATACTCTCTCACCCCAACTCTCATTTACCCTCTTTTTCATCTCTTGCAGTTTTCTCTTGACCTCCTGCCTTTTTCTTTTATACATCTCCCACTCATTTCTATTATTTCCCTGCAAAAATCGTCCAAATACCTCTCTCTTCTCTTTCACTAATAATTTTACTTCTTCATCCCACCACTCACTACCCATTCTAATCTGCCCACCTCATACACTTCTCATGCCACATGCATGTTTTGCGCAAGCCATCACTGCTTCCCTAAATGCATCCCATTCCTCCTCCACTCCCCTTACCTCCTTTGTTCTCACCTTTTTCCATTCTGTACTCAGTCTCTCTTGGTACTTTCTCGCAAAAGTGTCCTTCCCAAGTTCACTTACTCTCCCCACTCTCTTCACCCCAACATTTTCTCTTCTTTTCTGAATACCTCTACAAATCTTCACCTTCGCCTCCACAAGATAATGATCAGACATCCATCCAGTTGCACCTCTCAGCACATTAACATCCAAAATTCTCCCTTTTGCTCGCATGTCAATTAACACGTAATCCAGTAACGCTCTCTGGACATCTCTCCTACTTACATACGTATACTTATGTATATCTCTCTTTTTAAAACAGGTATTCCCAATCACCAGTCCTTTTTCAGCACATAAATCTACAAGCTCTTCACCATTTCCATTTACAACACTGAACACCCCATGTACACCAATTATTCCCTCAACTTCCACATTACTCACCTTTGCATTCAAATCACCCATCACTATAACCCGGTCTTGTGCATCAAAAACACTAACACACTCATTCAGCTGCTCCCAAAACACTTGCCTCTCATGATCTTTCTTCTCAAGCCCAGGTGCATATGCACCAATAATCACCCATCGCTTTCCATCAACTTTTAGTTTTACCCATATCAATCTAGAGTTTACTTTCTTACACTCTATCACATACTCCCACCACTCCTGATTCAGGAGCAGTGATACTCCTTCCCTTGGTCTTGTCCTCTCACTAACCCCTGACCATACTCCCAAGATATTCCTAAACCACCCTTCCTCTTTAACCTTGAGCTTCGTTTCACTCCTGGCTCCTTTCCTCAAACATACTACCTGTCTTTACGCACTTTATTTACCTCCTTCCAGAACATCTTTTTATTCTCCCTAAAATTTAATGATACTCTCTCACCCCAACTCTCATCTGCCTCTTTTTCACCTCTTGCACCTTTGTCTTGACCTCCTGTCTCTTTCTTTTATACATCTCCCACTCATTTGCATATTTTCCCTGCAAAAATCGTGCAAATGCCTCTCTGTTCTCTTTCAGTATATATATATATATATATATATATATATATATATATATATTGATTGAGAGGGTGAAGGCATGTACAGAGCATCAGATTGGGGAAGAGCAGTGTGGTTTCAGAAGTGGTAGAGGATGTGTGGATCAGGTGTTTGCTTTGAAGAATGTATGTGAGAAATACTTAGAAAAGCAAATGGATTTGTATGTAGCATTTATGGATCTGGAGAAGGCATATGATAGAGTTGATAGAGATGCTCTGTGGAAGGTATTAAGAATATATGGTGTGGGAGGCAAGTTGTTAGAAGCAGTGAAAAGTTTTTATCGAGGATGTAAGGCATGTGTACGTGTAGGAAGAGAGGAAAGTGATTGGTTCTCAGTGAATGTAGGTTTGCGGCAGGGGTGTGTGATGTCTCCATGGTTGTTTAATTTGTTTATGGATGGGGTTGTTAGGGAGGTAAATGCAAGAGTTTTGGAAAGAGGGGCAAGTATGAAGTCTGTTGGGGATGAGAGAGCTTGGGAAGTGAGTCAGTTGTTGTTCGCTGATGATACAGCGCTGGTGGCGGATTCATGTGAGAAACTGCAGAAGCTGGTGACGGAGTTTGGTAAAGTGTGTGGAAGAAGAAAGTTAAGAGTGAATGTCAATAAGAGCAAGGTTATTAGGTACAGTAGGGTTGAGGGTCAAGTCAATTGGGAGGTGAGTTTGAATGGTGAGAGGCTGGAGGAAGTGAAGTGTTTTAGATATCTGGGAGTGGATCTGTCAGCGGATGGAACCATGGAAGCGGAAGTGGATCATAGGGTGGGGGAGGGGGCGAAAATTTTGGGAGCCTTGAAAAATGTGTGGAAGTCGAGAACATTATCCCGGAAAGCAAAAATGGGTATGTTTGAAGGAATAGTGGTTCCAACAATGTTGTATGGTTGCGAGGCGTGGGCTATGGATAGAGTTGTGCGCAGGAGGATGGATGTGCTGGAAATGAGATGTTTGAGGACAATGTGTGGTGTGAGGTGGTTTGATCGAGTAAGTAACGTAAGGGTAAGAGGGATGTGTGGAAATAAAAAGAGCGTGGTTGAGAGAGCAGAAGAGGGTGTTTTGAAGTGGTTTGGGCACATGGAGAGAATGAGTGAGGAAAGATTGACCAAGAGGATATATGTGTCGGAGGTGGAGGGAACGAGGAGAAGAGGGAGACCAAATTGGAGGTGGAAAGATGGAGTGAAAAGGATTTTGTGTGATCGGGGCCTGAACATGCAGGAGGGTGAAAGGAGGGCAAGGAATAGAGTGAATTGGAGCGATGTGGTATACAGGGGTTGACGTGCTGTCAGTGGATTGAATCAAGGCATGTGAAGCGTCTGGGGTAAACCATGGAAAGCTGTGTAGGTATGTATATTGCGAGTGTGGACGTGTGTATGTACATGTGTATGGGAGGGGTTGGGCCATTTCTTTCGTCTGTTTCCTTGCGCTACCTCGCAAACGCGGGAGACAGCGACAAAGTATAAAAAAAAAAAAAAAAAAAAAAAATATATATATATATATATATATATATATATATATATATATATATATATATATATATATATATATATATATCATATTACTATTATCTCGGAAAGCAAAAATGGGTATGTTTTAAGGAATAGTGGTTCCAACAATGTTGTATGGTTGCGAGGCGTGGGCTATGGATAGAGTTGTGCGCAGTAGGGTGGATGTGCTGGAAATGAGATGTTTGAGGACAATGTGTGGTGTGAGGTGGTTTGATTGAGTAAGTAATGTAAGGTTAAGAGAGATGTGTGGAAATAAAAAGGGCGTGGTTGAGAGAGCAGAAGAGGGTGTTTTGAAATGGTTTGTGCACATGGAGAGAATGAGTGAGGAAAGATTGACCAAGAGGATATATGTGTCGAAGGTGGAGGGAACGAGGAGAAGTGGGAGACCAAATTGGAGGTGGAAAGATGGAGTGAAAAAGATTTTGAGTGATCGGGGCCTGAACATGCAGGAGGGTGAAAGGAGGGCAAGGAATAGAGTGAATTGGAGCGATGTGGTATACCGGGGTTGACGTGCTGTCAGTGGATTGAATCAAGGCATGTGAAGCGTCTGGGGTAACCTATGGAAAGCTGTGTAAGTATGTATATTTGCGTGTGTGGACGTATGTATATACATGTGTATGGGGGGGGTTGGGCCATTTCTTTCGTCTGTTTCCTTGCGCTACCTCGCAAACGCGGGAGACAGCGACAAAGTATAATAAATATAAATAAAATATATATATATATATATATATATATATATATATATATATATATATATATATATATATATATATATATATATATGTTTACAAAATGGCGTCCTAGCTTCGTCTCTTCGATGTATATAAACTGACTGTTATATCTCTCTCTGATGATGTGATTATTACATGGAAAGTGCACTTGGGAACTTTTCGTGTTTCATTTTCCCCGTGGACTCATAGGAATATATATATATATATATATATATATATATATATATATATATATATACATATATATATATATATATATATATATATATATATATATATATATATATATATATATATATATATATATATATATATACATATATATATATATATATATATATATATATATATATATATGTATATATATATATATATATATATATATATATATATATATATATATATATATATATATATATATATATATATATATATATTCATATATATATAAATATATATATATATATATATATATATATATATATGTATATATATATATATATATATATATATATATATATATATATATATATATATATATATATATATATATATATATATATATATATATATATATATACATATACATATATATATATATATATATATATATATATATATATATATATATATATATATATATATATATATATATATATATATATATATATGTATATATATATATATATATATATATATATATATATATATATATATATATATATATATATATACATATATATATATATATATATATATATATATATATATATATATATATATATATATATATATATTTATATATATATATATATTTCTTTCTTTCATACTATTCGCCATTTCCCGCATTAGCGTGGTAGCGTTAAGAACAGAGGACTGGGCCTTTGAGTGAATATCCTCACCTGGCCCACGTTCTCTGTTCCTTCTTTTGAAAAAAAAAAAAAAAAAAAAAGAGATGGGAGGATTTCCAGCCACCCGCTCCCTCCCCTTTTAGACGCCTTCTACGACACGCAGGGAATAAGTGGGAAGTATTCTTTCTCCCCTATCCCCAGGGATAATATATATATACACATATATATATATATATATATATATATATATATATATATATATATATATATATATATATATATATATATATATATATATATATATATATATATATATATATATATATATATCCCTGGGGATAGGGGAGAAAGAATACTTCCCACGCATTCCCTGCGTGTCGTAGAAGGCGACTAAAAGGGGAGGGAGCGGGGGGGCTGGAAATCCTCCCCTCTCAATTTTTTTTAATTTTCCAAAAGAAGGAACAGAGAAGGGGGCCAGGTGAGGATATTCCCTCAGTGGCCCAGTTCTCTGTTCTTAACGCTACATCGCTAACGCGGGAAATGGCGAATAGTCTAAAAAAAAAATATATATATATATATATATATATATATATATATATATATATATATATATATATATATATATATATATATATATATATATATATATTATCCCTGGGGGTAGGGGATTAAGAATACTTCCAACGTATTCCCTGCGTGTCGTAGAAGGCGACTAAAAGGGGAGGGGGCGGGGGGCTGGAAATCCTCCCCTCTCGTCTTTTTTTTTAATTTTCCAAAAGAAGGAACAGAGGGGGCCAGGTGAGGATATTCCAAAAATGGCCCAGTCCTCTGTTCTTAACGTTACCTCGCTAACGCGGGAAATGGCGAATAGTTTAGAATAAGAATATATATATATATATATATATATATATATACATATATATATATATATATTTATATATATATATATATATATATATATATATATATATATATATATATATATATATATATATATATATATATATATATATATATATATATATATATATATATATATATCGATGTTTATGGATAGGGTTGTTAGGGAGTTTTGGAAAGAGGGGCAAGTATGAAGTCTGTTGGGGATGAGAGAGCTTGGGAAGTGTGTCAGTTGTTGTTCGCTGATGATACAGCGCTGGTGGCTGATTCATGTGAGAAACTGCAGAAGCTGGTGACTGAGTTTAGTAAAGTGTGTGAAAGAAGAAAGTTAAGAGTAAATATGAATAAGAGCAAGGTAATTAGGTACAGTAGGGTTGAGGGTCAAGTCAATTGGGAGGTAAGTTTGAATGGTGCAAAACTGAAGGAAGTAAAGTGTTTTAGATATCTGGGAGTGGATCTGGCAGCGGATGGAACCATGGAAGCGGAAGTGGATCATAGGGTGGGGGAGGGGGCGAAAATCCTGGGAGCCTTGAAGAATGTGTGGAAGTCGAGAACATTATCTCGGAAATCAAAAATGGGTATGTTTGAAGGAATAATGGTTCCAACAATGTTGTATGGTTGCGAGGTATGGGCTATGGATATAGTTGTGCGCAGGAGGATGAATGTGCTGGAAATGAGATGTTTGAGGACAATGTGTTGTGAGGTGGTTTGATCGAGTAAGTAATGTAAGGGTAAGAGAGATGTGTGGAAATAAAAAGAGCGGGGTTGAGAGAGCAGAAGAGGGTGTTTTGAAATGGTTTGGGCACATGGAGAGAATGAGTGAGGAAAGATTTACCAAGAGGATATATGTGTCGGAGATGGAGGGAACGAGGAGAAGTGGGAGACCAAATTGGAGGTGGAAAGATGGAGTGAAAAAGATTTTGAGTGATCGGGGCCTGAACATGCAGGACGGTGAAAGGAGGGAGAGGAATAGAGTGAATTGGATCGATGTGGTATGCCGGGGTTGACGTGCTGTCAGTGGATTGAATCAGGGCATGTGAAGCGTCTGGGGTAAAGCATGGAAAGCTGTGTAGGTATGTATTTGCGTGTGTGGACGTATGTATATACATGTGTATGGGGGTGGGTTGGGCCATTTCTTTCGTCTGTTTCCTTGCGCTACCTCGCAAACGCGGGAGACAGCGACAAAGCAAAAAAAAAAAAGAAAAAAAAAAAAAAAAAAATATATATATATATATATATATATATATATATATATATATATATATATATATATATATATATATATATATATATATATATATATAAATATGCGTGCATAGTGCCATTGTACAAAGGCAAAGGGGATAAGAGTGAGTGCTAAAATTACAGGGGTATAAGTTTGTTGAGTATTCCTGGTAAATTATATGGGAGGATATTGATTGAGAGGGTGAAGGCATGTACAGAGCATCAGATTGGTGTGGTTTCAGAAGTGGTAGAGGATGTGTGGATCAGGTGTTTGCTTTGAAGAATGTATGTGAGAAATACTTAGAAAAGCAAATGGATTTGTATGTAGCATTTATGGATCTGGAGAAGGCATATGATAGAGTTGATAGAGATGCTCTGTGGAAGGTATTAAGAATATATGGTGTGGGAGGAAAGTTGTTAGAAGCAGTGAAAAGTTTTTATCGAGGATGTAATGCATGTGTACGTGTAGGAAGAGAGGAAAGTGATTGGTTCTCAGTGAATGTAGGTTTGCGGCAGGGGTGTGTGATGTCTCCATGGTTGTTTAATTTGTTTATGGATGGGGTTGTTAGGGAGGTGAATGCAAGAGTTTTGGAAAGAGGGGCAAGTATGAAGTCTGTTGGGGATGAGAGAGCTTGGGAAGTGAGTCAGTTGTTGTTCGCTGATGATACAGCGCTGGTGGCTGATTCATGTGAGAAACTGCAGAAGCTGGTGACTGAGTTTGGTAAAGTGTGTGAAAGAAGAAAGTTAAGAGTAAATGTGAATAAGAGCAAGGTTATTAAGGTACAGTAGGGTTGAGGGTCAAGTCAATTGGGAGGTGAGTTTGAATGGAGAAAAACTGGAGGAAGTGAAGTGTTTTAGATATCTGGGAGTGGATCTGGCAGCGGATGGAACCATGGAAGCGGAAATGGATCATAGGGTGGGGGAGGGGGCGAGAATTCTGGGAGCCTTGAAGAATGTGTGGAAGTCGAGAACATTGTCTCGGAAAGCAAAAATGGGTATGTTTGAAGGAATAGTGGTTCCAACAATGTTGTATGGTTGCGAGGCGTGGGCTATGGATAGAGTTGTGCGCAGGAGGATGGATGTGCTGGAAATGAGATGTTTGAGGACAATGTGTGGTGTGAGGTGGTTTGATCGAGTAAGTAACGTAAGGGTAAGAGAGATGTGTGGAAATAAAAAGAGCGTGGTTGAGAGAGCAGAAGAGGGTGTTTTTAAATGGTTCGGGCACATGGAGAGAATGAGTGAGGAAAGATTGACCAAGAGAATATATGTGTCGGAGGTGGAGGGAACGAGGAGAAGAGGGAGACCAAATTGGAGGTGGAAAGATGGAGTGAAAAAGATTTTGTGTGATCGGGGCCTGAACATGCAGGAGGGTGAAAGGAGGGCAAGGAATAGAGTGAATTGGAGCGATGTGGTATACCGGGGTTGACGTGCTGTCAGTGGAGTGAATCAAGGCATGTGAAGCGACTGGGGTAAACCATGGAAAGCTGTGTAGGTATGTATATTTGCGTGTGTGGACGTATGTATATACATGTGTATGGGGGTGGGTTGGGCCATTTCTTTCGTCTGTTTCCTTGCGCTACCTCGCAAACGCGGGAGACAGCGACAAAGCAAAAAAAAAAAAAAAAAAAATATATATATATATATATATATATATATATATATATATATATATATATATATATATATATATATATATATATATATATATATATATATATATATATATATATATATATATATATATATATATATATATATATATATACATATATATATATATATATATATATACAAATATATATATAGGATTGAGAGTCAAGTCAATTTGGAGGTAAGTTTGAATGGAGAAAAACTGGAGGAAGTGAAGTGTTTTAGATATACGGGTGTGGATTTGGCAGCGGATGGAACCATGGATGCAGAAGTGAATCATAGCGTGGGGGAGGGGGCGAAAATTCTGGGAGCCTTGAAGAATGTGTGGAAGTCGAGAACATTGTCTCGGAAAGCAAAAATGGGTATATTTGAAGGAACAGTGGTTCCTACAATGTTATATGGTTCGAAGGCGTGGGCTATGGATAGAGGTGTGCGGAGGAGGGTGGATGGGCTGGAAATGAGATGTTTGAGGACATTATGTGGCGTGAGGTAGTTTGATCGAGTAAGTAATAATAGGTTAAGAGAGTTTAGTGGTAATAAAAAGAGCGTGGTTGAGAGAGCAGAAGAGGGTGTTTTGAAATTGTTTGGTCGCATGGAGAGAATTAGTGAGGAACGATTGACCAAGAGGATATATGTATCAGAGGTGGAGGGAACGAGGAGAAGTAGGTGACTAAATTGGAGGTGGAAAGACGGAGTGAAAAAGATTTTGGGTGATCGGAGCTTGAACATTTAGGAGGGTGAAAGGCGTGCAAGGAATAGAATGAATTGGAACGATGTGGTATACCGGGATCGACGTGCCGTCAATGGATTGAACCAGGGTATGTGAAGCGTCTGTGGTGAACCATGGAAAGTTCTCTGGGGACTGGATATGGAAGGGGAGCTGTGGTTTCGGTGCATTATTACATGACAAGTAGAGACTGAGTGTGAACGAATGTTTCCTTTGTTGTCTTTTCCTAGCGCTACCTCGCACACATGAGGGGGGAGGTGGTTGTTATTTCATATGTGGCGGGGTGGCGATGGGAATGAATAAAGGCGTGGGCTATGGATAGAGTTGTGCGCAGGAGGATGGATGTGCTGGAAATGAGATGTTTGAGGACAATGTGTGGTGTGAGGTGGTTTGATCGAGTGAGTAACGTAAGGGTAAGAGAGATGTGTGGAAATAAAAAGAGCGTGGTTGAGAGAGCAGAAGAGGGTGTTTTGAAGTGGTTTGGGCACATGGAGAGAATGAGTGAGGTAAGATTGACCAAGAGGATATATGTGTCGGAGGTGGAGGGAACGAGGAGAAGAGGGAGACCAAATTGGAGGTGGAAAGATGGAGTGAAAAAGATTTTGTGTGATCGGGGCCTGAACATGCAGGAGGGTGAAAGGAGGGCAAGGAATAGAGTGAATTGGAGCGATGTGGTATACCGGGGTTGACATGCTGTCAGTGGATTGAATCAAGGCATGTGAAGCGTCTGGGGTAAACCATGGAAAGCTGTGTAGGTATGTATATTTGCGTGTGTGGACGTATGTATATACATGTGTATGGGGGTGGGTTGGGCCATTTCTTTCGTCTGTTTCCTTGCGCTACCTCGCAAACGCGGGAGACAGCGACAAAGTATAATAAAGAAAAATACAAAATAAATAATATATATATACATATATATATATATATATATATATATATATATATATATATATATATATATATATATATATATATATATATATATATATATATATATATATATATATATATATATATATATATATATATATATATATATATATATATATATATATATATATATATATATATATACAGAATGGAAAAGGGTGAGAACAATGGAAGTAAGGGGAGTGGGCGAGGAATATGATGTATTTAGGGAATCAGTGATGGATTGCGCAAAAGATGCTTGTGGCATGAGAAGAGTGGGAGGTGTGTTGATTAGAAAGGGTAGTGAGTGGTGGGATGAAGGAGTAAGATTATTAGTGAAAGAGAAGAGAGAGGCATTTGGACGATTTTTGCAGGGAAAAAATGCAATTGAGTGGGAGATGTATAAAAGAAAGTGACAGGAGGTCAAGAGAAAGGTGCAAGAGGTGAAAAAGAGGGCAAATGAGACTTGGGATGAGAGAGTATCATTAAATTTCAGGGAGAATAAAAAAGATGTTCTGGAAGGAGGTAAATAAAGTGCGTAAGACAAGGGAGCAAATGGGAACTTCAGTGAAGGGCGCAAATGGGAAGGTGATAACAAGTAGTGGCGATGTGAGAAAGAGATGTAGTAAGTATTTTGAAGGTTTGTTGATTGTGTTTGATGATAGAGTGGCATATATAGGGTGTTTTGGTCGAGGTGGTGTGGAAAGTGAGAGGGTTAGGGAAAATGATTTGGTAAACAGAGAAGAGGTAGTAAAAGCTTTGCGGAAGATGAAAGCCGGCAAGGCAGCAGGTTTGGATGGTATTGCAGTGGAATTTATTGAAAAAGGGGGTGACTGTATTATTGACTGATTGGTAAGGTTATTTAATGTATGTATGACTCATGGTAAGGTGCCTGAGGATTGGCGGAATGCGTGCATAGTGCCATTGTACAAAGGCAAAGGGGATAAGAGTGAGTGCTCAAATTTCAGAGGTATAAGTTTGTTGAGTATTCCTGGTAAATTATATGGGAGGGTATTGATTGAGAGGGTGAAGGCATGTACAGAGCATCAGATTGGGGAAGAGCAGTGTGGTTTCAGAAGTGGTAGAGGATATGTGGATCAGGTGTTTGCTTTGAAGAATGTATGTGACAAATGCTTAGAAAAGCAAATGGATTTGTATGTAGCATTTATGGATCTAGAGAAGGCATATGATAGAGTTGATAGAGATGCTCTGTGGAAGGTATTAAGAATATATGGTGTGGGAGGCAAGTTGTTAGTAGCAGTGAAAAGTTTTTATCGAGGATGTAAGGCATGTGTACGTGTTGGAAGAGAGGAAAGTGATTGGTTCTCAGTGAATGTAGGTTTGCGGCAGGGGTGTGTGATGTCTCCGTGGTTGTTTAATTTGTTTATGGATGGGGTTGTTAGGGAGGTGAATGCAAGAGTTTTGGAAAGAGGGGCAAGTATGAAGTCTGTTGGGGATGAGAGAGCTTGGGAAGTGAGTCAGTTGTTGTTCGCTGATGATACAGCGCTGGTGGCTGATTCATGTGAGAAACTGCAGAAGCTGGTGACTGAGTTTGGTAAAGTATGTGAAAGAAGAAAGTTAAGAGTAAATGTGAATAAGAGCAAGGTAATTAGGTACAGTAGGGTTGAGGGTTAAGTCAATTGGGAGGTAAGTTTGCATGGAGAAAAACTGGAGGAAGTAAAGTGTTTTAGATATCTGGGAGTGGATCTGGCAGCGGATGGAACCATGGAAGCGGAAGTGGATCATAGGGTGGGGAGGGGGCGAAAATCCTGGGAGCCTTGAAGAATGTGTGGAAGTCGAGAACATTATCTCGGAAAGCAAAAATGGGTTTGTTGGAAGGAATAGTGGTTCCAACAATTTTGTATGGTTGCGAGGTGTGGACTATGGATAGAGTTGTGCGCAGGAGGGTGGATGTGCTGGAAATGAGATGTTTGAGGACAATGTGTGGTATGAGGTGGTTTGATCGAGTAAGTAACGTAAGGGTAAGAGAGATGTGTGGAAATAAAAAGAGCGTTGTTGAGAGAGTAGAAGAGGGTGTTTTGAAATGGTTTGGGCACATGGAGAGAATGAGTGAGGAAAGATTGACCAAGAGGATATATGTGTCGTAGGTGGAGGGAACGAAGAGAAGTGGGAGACCAAATTGGGGGTGGAAAGATGGAGTGAAAAAGATTTTGTGTGATCGGGGCCTGAACATGCAGGACGGTGAAAGGAGGGCAAGGAATAGAGTGAATTAGATCGATGTGGTATACCGGGGTTGACGTGCTGTCAGTGGATTGAATCAGAGCATGTGAAGCGTCTGGTGTAAACCATGGAAAGCTGTGTAGGTATGTATATTTGCCTGTGTGGACGTGTATGCATATACATGTGTATGGGGGTGGGTTGGGCCATTTCTTTCGTCTGTGTCCTTGCGCTACCTCGCAAACGCGGAAGACAGCGACAAAGGAAAAAAAAAAAAAAAAATATATATATATATATATATATATATATATATATATATATATGTATATATATATATATATATATATATATATATATATATATATATATATATATATATATATATATATATATATATATACACGAATATAGAACATTTAATACCCTCCAATAACCAAGATTTGAACCCACATCCTTTTGCATGGTATTCGGGTACGCAAACGGCTAAGTTATGATCGCACTAATAGGGAAAAGACTATTTGATTACAAGTAATCGAATACCCTTCATGTCACATTCATGAGCAATGGATTCAGCACTAGTTAAATTCCATCAGGCTCATGTTGCCAATAGTTGGCATTTTACAGAACCTTGCAGTAGAAACGTGGAAATATGTGAACACGAATATAGTACATGTGAACATGCACTTTCATAAAACACATAATACCCTCCAACAGCGAGGATTCGAACGCAGGACCTTTTGCATGGTATTTAGGCATGATAACGTTTAGGCTATGATAGCCTCTAATAGGGAAATGACTATTCGATTATAAGTAATCGAATGCCCTTCGTCTCACATCCATGACCCAGTAAAATCCCATCAGGCTCACAGTGCCAGCAGTAAGCATTTTGGAGAACATTACTGTACAATTGCTGAAGTAAGTATATGATGTCGAATACAGCGCATATGAACGAACACTTTCATAGAAAACATACTGTCCTCCATGAGCCAGGATTCGAACCCACGACCTTTTGCTTGGTATGTGGGTACGCTAACAGCTAGGATAAGATTCTTCCCCAATAAAGAATGTGTATTCGATTATAAGTCAAATTCCCTTCCAAGTCAAATTCCCTTCTCATATTCATCAGCAACGAGGTCTTCACTAGTCAAATCCCATCTGGAGCACATTGCCAGCATTTAGCGTTTTATAGAACCTTATAGTGCAGACGCAGAAATATATTTACATGAATATAGTGCATATGAACAAGCAATTTCATAGAGCCCATAGTACCCTCCAACAGCCAGGATTCGAATTCAGAACCTTTTGCATGGTTTTCGGCCATTTCACAGACTTTTACAGTACAAACGCAGAAATATATGAACAGGAATATATATAGTGCCTATGAACAAGCACTTTCATAGAATACATAGCACCCTCCACAAGCCAGGATTTGAACCAAGAACCTATTCCGTGGTATTTGGGAACTCTAGCGGTTAGTTTATGATTCGCACCTACTTGGGAAATGGATGTTCGAATACGGGTAATGAAATATCTTTCGTATCACATCCAAGTCCAACAGGTTCCACACTGGTCAAATCTCGTCAGGCTCACGTTGTCAGCAATTACCATTTTACAGAACCTTCCAGTATATGAACTCGAAAATAGTACATATGAACACGCACTTTCGTAAAGCACATAATACCCTCCAACAGAGAGGATTCGAACCCAGGACCTTTTGCATGTTATTTGGGCTCGATAACGGTTAGGCTTTGATCGCCCCTAATAGGGAAATAGCTGTTCGATTATATGTAATCGAATGCCCTTAGTCTCACATCCATGACCAACTGGATCTATACTGGTTAAATCTCATCAGGATCACAATGCCAGCAGCTAGCATTTTGGAGAACATTTCTTAACAATCGCTGAATATATGAACGATTATTTCCATAGAACACCTATCATCCGCCATCAGCCTGGGTTCGAGCCCAGGATCTTTTGCTTAGTGTTTGGGCACGATAGCAACTAGGCTGTGATTGCCCCTCGTAGGAAAATGACTATTTGATTGAAAGTATTCGAACAATCTTCTCATAGACAAGAGAATCGGGTCAAAACCGGTTAAATCTCATCGGGCTCACATTACCAGCCGTTACCATTTCATAAAACTTTATATGAACACGAACACTTTCATACATCACATAATACCCTCCAACAGGGAAGACTCGAGCCCACGATCTCTTGTATGAAATTCAGACACGCTAAAGGGTAGATTATGGTCGCCCCTAATAGGCAAATGACAATTTGATAACAATTAATATAAATACCTTCATCTCACATCTATGAGCTGTGTCTACATGGGTGAAATCTAGTAGATATCATTTTATGGAACCTTACTGTACAAACGCAATGGTATATTTACACGAATGTAGTACCCATGAACATGCGCATTCCTGGAACACATATTACCCTCCAACAGTGAGGATTCGAATCCAGGACCCTTTTTGCATGGATTTCCCTAACTGGGAAATGACTAATTGATTACAAGTAATCGAATGCCCTTCGTCTCACACCGATTAAATCTTACCAGGCTGGCATTAACAGCAATTAGCATTTTACAGAACCTTACTTTAAAAGCACTGAGGTATATGAACACGAGTATAGAGCATATGAAACCCTACTCTCATAGAATACATAATACCTTCCAACAGCCAGGACTCGAAACCAAGAACTTTTGCGTACAATTCCGGCACACTAACGGTTCGGCTATGATCACCCATGATAGGTAAACGACTATTCGATTACAATTAATCGAATACACGTCGCCTCACATCCATGAACAACGGGGTTTATACCAGTTAAATCCCATCAGGCTCACATTATTTGCAGTAAGCATTTTAATGAGCCTTACTGTGCAAACGCCGAGGTATATGAACATGAATATAGTGCATATGAACACACTTTCACAGAACACACAAAACCCACCACCAGCCAGGATTTGAACCAACGACGTTTTCCGTGGTATTTGGGAATGCTAACAGTCAGGTTATGATTCGCCTCTTATAGGGAATGGCTATTCGATTATAGGTCATCAAATACCCTTCGTATCAAATCCATGTCCAACGGGTTCTACATTGGTCAAATCCCATCAGGCTCATGTTGCCTGCAATTACCGTTTTCCAGAACCTTACAGTAGAAACGTGGAACCATATGAACACGAATATAATAGTACATATGAGCATACACTTTCGTAAAACACATAATGACCTCCAAGAGCGCGGACTCGAACCCAAAACCTTTTGCACAGTATTCAGTCACGATGACGGTTAGGCATTGATCGCCCCTAATAGGGAAATGACTATTCAATTATAAGTAATCGGTTACCTTTAGTCTAACATTCATGAGCAACAGGTTAAATCTCATCAGGCTTGCAATGCCAGCAGTTAGCATTTTGGAAAACATTACTGTACAATCGCTGAAGTGTATGAACGCGAATACAATGCATATTCACGAACATTATCATAAAACGCCTATGATCCTCCAACAGCCAGGATTCGAACCTAGGACCTTTAGCGTGGTATTTTGGCCAGCTAACGGCTAGGATATGAATGCCCCTATGAGGGAAAAGATTATTCGATTACAAGTAATCGAATACCCTTTGTCTCACATCCGTGAGCAAGGAATTCTACACCAAAAAAACTCCTATGAGGCTCACATTACCAATATTTAGTTTCACAAAACCTTACTGTACAAACGCTGAGGTAAATGAACACGAATATAGTGCATATGAACGTGTGCTTTCATATAACACAATGCCCTCCAACAGCCAAAATTCTAACGCAAGACCTTTTGTATAGTATCCGGGCACGCTTACTGTTCAGCTATTGTCTCCCCTTAAGGGGAAATGACTATTTGATTACAGGTAATCGAATACCCTTCGTCTCATATCCATGAGCAACAAGGTATAGACCGGTGAAATCCCATTAAACACACATTACCAAGTAGTTAGTACTTCACAGAACATAGTGCATACTAACGCACACTTTTATCGGAACCATAATACACTCCAACAGACAGGTTTCGAACCCAGGACCTTTTGCTGTGATTACCCCCTATAGGAAAATGACTATTCGATTAAAAGCAATCGAATAATCTTCTCACAGTCAAGAGAATCGGGTCTACACTGGCTAAAACCCATCAGGCTCACATTAACAGCAATTAGCATTTTACAGAACCTTACTGCACAAACGCGGAAATATATAAACACGAACATAGTGCATATGAACATGCACTTTCATAGAACACATAATACCTTCCAACAGTGAAGATTCGAGACCAGAATCGTTTGCATGGAATTCAGGCACCCTAAAGGTTAGGCAATGATCGCTCCACGGAGTCTACATGGGTGAAATCCCATTAGGCTTAGATTACTAGTAGTTAGCTTTTTATAGAACCTTTCTGTACAAACTAATGGTCTATTAACAAGAGTATAGTGCATATAAACACGCAGTTTTGTAGAACACTTATTACTCTCTAGCAGCGAGGATTCAATTCTATGACCTTTTGCATGGATGTCGTGTACGCTAAAGATTAGGCTATGATCACCCCTAATAGAGAAATAACTATTTGACTACAAGTAATCGAATGGCCGTCGTCTCACATTCATGCGCTACGTGGTCTACGCCTGTTAAATCCCAACAGGCTTGCATTAACAGCGGTTAGGATTTTACAGAACCTTAATGAACAAACTTGGAGGTATATGAACACGAATATAGTGCATATGAAAGCGCTCTCTAATAGAACACATTATACCCTCCAACAGCCAGGATAAGAACCTAAGACCTTTTGCGTAGTATTTCGGCACACTAACGGTTCGGCTATGATCACCCATAACAGAGAAATGACTATTCGATTACAGGTAATCGAATACCCTTCGTGTCATCCTTGAGCAACGGAGTTTGCACCGGTCTGACCCTATTAGGCTAACATAACCAGTAGTTAGCATTTTACAGAAGCTTACAATACAAAGTCGGAGGTATGTGACACAAATATAGTGCATAAAGACCTGCAGTTTGAAAGTACACAGAATTCCCTGTAACAGCCAGGATTCGAACCGTGGACACTTTGCGTGGAATTCGGTCTCAGTAATGGCTAGGCCAAATAATCCCCTAATAGGGAAATGACTATTCGATTAACAATAATTGAATGCACTTCGTCTCAAATCCATGAGCAACAGGGTCTGCACTGGTCACATCCCATCAGGCTCACACTGCAAGCAGTTAGCATTTTCTAAAACCTTACAGTACAAACGTGGTAATATATGAACTCGAATATAGTGCATATAAACACGCACTTTCATAGAACACGTGATATCCTCCAACAGCGAGGATTCGAACCCAGGACCTTTTGCATGGTATTTTCGCCCTTAACGGTTAGGCTATGAAATCCCATTAGGCTCACATTACCTAGTAGTTAGAATTTTACAGAAGCATATTAACATGAATATAGTGCATACGAACGCACACTTCCATCGGAACCATAATACACTCCAATAGACAAGATTCGAACCCAAAACCTTTTGCTTGGTATTTGGGTACGATAACAACTAGGCTGTGATTGCCCCTTATTGGAAAATTACTATTCGATTGAAAGTAATCTAATACCCTTCTTATACTCGTGAGAATCGAGTCTACACCGGTTAAATCCCATCAAGATCACATTACCAGCAGTTATTATTTCATAGAACCTTACTGCACAAACACGGAGGTTTGAACACACACACTTTCGAGCCCAAGATCTTTTGCATGGGATTCAGGCATACTAAAGGTTAGACTATGATCTCCCCTAATAGGCGAGTGACAATTTCATTACAATCAATCGAAATACCTTCGTCTTACATCCATGCGCATCGGGGTCTACACAGGTGAAAGCTAGTAGGTAGCTTTTTATAGAACCTTACTGTACAAACGTAATGGTATAGTAATACGAATATAAAGACCATGAGCACGCACTTTCGTTTAACAGAAAATACCGTCCAACAGCGAAGATTGAAATTCAGGACCTTTTGTATGGATTTCCCTAACTGGGATATGATTCTTTGATTACAAGTAATCGAATGCCCTTCGTCTCACATCAATGAGTAACGGGGTCTATACCGGTTAGATCGCATCAGGTTTACATCATTAGCAGTAATCATTCTGATGAACCTTAGTGTACAAACGCTGAGGTATATGAACACGAATATAGTGCATATGAACACACTTTCACATAACACATAATACCCTCCACCTGTCAGGATATGAACCGAGGACCTTATCCGTGGTATTTGTGAACGTTAACGGTTAGGTTATGGTTTGCCCTTTGAGGGAAATAGCTGTTCGATTATAGGTAATCAAATACCCTTCGTATTACATCCATGTTCAAAGGGTTCCACACTGGTGAAATCTCATCAGGCTCATGTTGCCAGCAATTACTATTTCATAGAACCTTACAATAGAAACGCAGAATTATATGAACACGAATATAGTACATATGAACACGCGCTTTCGTAAAACACATAATATCCTCCAACAGCGAGGATTCGAACCCAGGACATTTTGCACGGTATTCGAGCACGATAACGGTTAGGCAGTGATCGCTCCTAAATAGGGAAACGACAATTCGATTATAAGTAATCGAGTACCCTTAGTCTCACATTCATGACCAACTGGATCTACACTGCTTAAATCCCATCAGGCTCACAATTCTAGCAGTTAGCATTTTAGAAACATTACAATCGCTGAAGTATAAGAACGGCTAGGAGAAGACTTGGCCCTGATAGAAAAATGGGTATTAGATAATTTGTAATCGAATTCTCTTCTCATATCTATCAGCAACGAGGTCTATACTAGAGAAATCCCATGAGGAGCACATTGCCAGCAGTTAGCACTTTACAGAACCTTATAGTACAAACGCAGAAATGTATGAACAAGAATATAGTGCACGTGAACAAGCAATTTCATAGAACACAGCACTCCCCAACAGCCAGGATTCGAACCCAGGACCTCTTGCACGGTATTCGGGAACATAACGGCTAGACTATGATCGCCACTAATAGGGAAATGAATTTTTAGACACAAGTAATGAAGTACACTTCGTCTCATATCAATGAGCAACGGGGTCTGCACCTATCACATCGTATCAGGTTCACATTCCAGCAGTTACCCTCTTACAGATCTTTACTATACAAATGCGGAGGTTTATGAACACAAATATATTGCATACAAACCTGCACATTCTAGTACAAACGATGCCCTCCAATAGCAAGGATTCGAACCCACGACCTTTGCGTGGTATTTTGCATGGAATTCGGGCACACTATAGGTTAGACTATGATCGACCCTAATGGGTGAATGGCAATCTCATTACAATTAATCAAAATACCTTCGTCTTACATCCATGAGCAACGGGGTCTACACGGGTGAAATCTAGTAGTTAGCTTTTTACAGAACCTTCCGGTACAAATGCAATGGTGTGTTAACACGAATATAAAACTCATGACTTTTATAGAACACATAATACCCTCCAACAGCTAGGACTCGAACCCAGGACCTTTTGCGCGGTATTCTTGCACGCATCAAGCTAGGACATGACCGCCCTTAATAGGAAAATGACTCTTCGATTGTAAGCAATCGAATACCTTTCGTCTCACATCCATTACTAAAGTCAAATCTCGACAGGCTCACTTTACTAGCAGTTAGCATTTTACAAATCCTTACGGTACAAACGCTGAGGTACTGTATACGAAGGTACACTTGATATAAAGCATGATACCCTCCAAGAGTAAGGATTCGAACTCAGGACTTTGTGTGTGGTATTCGGGCACGTATCTGCTAGGCTATAGTCGACCCTAATAACTCAGCGACAATTATGTTACAAATAATTGTATACCCTTCGTGTCATATCTATGAGTAACTGTTAGACACCAGTTAAATCTCATCAGACTCATATTACCAATAGTTAGCATGTTACAGAGCCTTAGAGTACAATTACGCACTTTCATAGTACACATAACACACTCCAAAAGCCAGGATTCGAATTCATGAACTTTTGCATGATATTTGGGCACGCTAGCGGTTAGGCTATGTTCGACCCTAATGGGGACATGAATATTTGATTACAAGCAATCGAATACCCTTTGTCTCATATCCATGAGCAACGCAGTCTACAATGGTATAATTCCATTAAGCTCACATTACTAGCAGTTTGCATTTTACAGAACCTTACTTTACAGACACAGAGGCATATGAAGAGAAATATAGTGCATATGAAAGCGCACTTTCATAGAACACATAATACCTTCCAAAAGCCAGGATTTGAACCTAAGACCGTTTGCTTGTTATTCGGACACGTAAGAGCTAAGCTATGCTCACCCTTACTATGGAAATGACTATTCGATTGCAAGTAATCAGTTATCCATAGTCTTACATCCAAGAGCAACGGGATCTACATCGGTCAGATCCCATCCACCTCACATTATCAACAATTGGAATTTTACGGAACATTACAATACAAACGCTGAGGTATATGAACAAATATTGTGCATATGAAAGCGCACTCTGATAGAACGCATAATACCCTCCAAGAGCCAGGATTCGAACCCAGGACGGCTTGCGTGGTATTTGGGTACGCTAACAGCTATGCTATAATCGCCCCTAATAGGGAAATGACTATTCGATTCCAGGTAGTCGAATACCCTTCGTCTCACATCCATTAGCAACTTGGTCTACGCCGGTCAAATCTCATCATGCTCACATTAAGAACAGTTAGCATATTACAGACCTTACTGTACAATCGCAGAGGCATATGAACACAAATATAGTACATAAGAAAGCGCATTTTCATAGAGCGCAAAATACCCTCGAGCAGCCTGGATTCGAACCCAGGACCCTTTTACTGGTATTTGGACCCGCAAACGGCTAAGGTAAGATGGCCCCAAATAGAGAAATGTAAGTAATCGTATATCTTTCATTTCACATCCAAGAACAACGGGGTTTACACCCGTCAAATCTTATCAGGCTCACATTACCAGCAAGTTAGTATTTCAAAAAAATTTTGTATCCAGACACGAAGGTCTATAAACAAAGATTTAGTGCATACGAAAGTGCACTTTCATAGTGCATGTAATGCGCATTAACAGCCAGGACTCTAACGCAGGACCTTTTGCGTGGTATTCGGGCACGCTAACGGCTTGGGTATGAACGCCCCTGATAAGGAAATGAGTAATCGATTATAAGTAACTGAATACCCTTCGTCTCACATCGATTAGCAACGGAGTCTATCAGGCTCACACTAACAGCAGTTAGCATTTTACAGAACCTTCCTGTACAAACGTAGAGGTAGATGAGCACGAATATAATGTTCATGAACGTACACTTTCATAAAAAACATAATACCCTCGAAGAGCAAGGATTCGATCCTATGACTATTTGAGTGGTAAACGGGCACGCTAGTGGCTAGGTTATGATCGCCCCTAATTGGTTAATGACTATTCGAAAACAAATATTCGCATACCCTTCGTGTCATATCCATGAGCAACGGGGTTCTACACCGGTTAAATTCCAACAGACTCGCATTACCAACAGTTGGCATTTTACAGAAACTTAGAGTACAAACACGAAAGTATGTCAGCAAATATAATGCATATGAACACGAACTGTTACAGAACATATAATACATTCCAACAGCCAGGATTCGAATCGAAGAACTTTTGCATGGTATTCGGCCACGCTAACGGTTAGGCTGTAATCGGTCAAATGGGGAAATGACTATTTGATTACAAGCAATCGAATATCCTTCGTCTCATATCCATGAGCAACCAGGTAGTAGACAAGTGTATTTCCATTTAGGTTTAGGTTCATATTACCAGAAATTAGTATTTCACAGAACCTTACTTTACAAATACAAAGGCATATTAACGGGGGCATAGCGCATATGAACGCGCACTTTCATAGTACACATAATACCCTGCAATAGCCAGGATTTGAACCCACGACCGTTTGCTTGTTATTCGGGTTCGTAAGACCTAGGCTATCCTCGCCTCTAATAGAGAAGTAACTATTCGATTTCAAGTAATCAATTACACATCCTTTCATCCATGAGCAACGAGGTCTATACCGGTCAAATCCCATCCGCCTCACATTACCAGAAATTAGAATTTTACAGAACCTTACTATACAAATGCTGAGGTATATGAACACAAATACAGTGCATAACAACACATTTTCATAGAAAACATAATAACCTCCAACAGCCACGAATCGATCCCGGACGGTTTGCGTGGTATTTGAGTAAACAGCTAAGATATGGTCGTACCTTATAGGGAAATGACTTCGATTCCAAGCAATCGAATACCCTTCGTCACACATCCATTAGCAACTTGGTCTACAACGGTCAAATTAACAGCAATTAGCATTTCACGGACCTTGCTGTCCAATCGCAGAGGCATATGAACACGAATATAGTACAAAGAAAGCGCATTTTCATAGAGCACAAAATCCCCTCGAACAGCCTGAATTCGAACCCACGATCTTTTTCCTGGTATTCAGGCCCGCTAACGGCTAGGGTATGATCGCCCTTAACAGGGAAATGACATTTTGATTACAAGTAATCGAATGCCTTCCATTTCACACCCATGAACAACGAGGTCAAATCCTATCAGGTTCACATTACCAGCAGTTAAAATTTCAAAAACCATCCTATACAAAGGCGAAGGTATATGAACACAAATATAGTGCCTACGAAAGTGTACTTTCATTGTATATGTAAAACAGCCAGGATTCGAACGCAGGACCTTTTGCATGGTATTCGGGCACGCTAACAGATAGGTTATGATCGTCACTAACAAGGAAATAAATATCTAGTGATAGGTAATCGAATACACTTCATCTCCCATCGATGAGGAACGGGGCCTACACCGGTCAAATTCCAACAGTCTCACATTACCAGCAATTATCATTTTATAAAACCTTACTATACAAACGTAGAGGTGTATGAATACAAGTATAATGCGTACGAAAGCGCATTTTCTTTGTAGACGTATTACCGTCCAATAGGAATGGTTCGAACCCAGGAGCTTTTGCGTGGTTTCGAGCACGCTAACTGCTAAGCTATGATCGCGCTTAACAGGGAAATGACTATCCAGTTACAAGCAATCGAATATACTTCGTCTCACATCCATTAACGGCAGCTAGAATCTTTCAGGACCTTAATGTACAAAGACGGAGGTATATGAAGACGAATATAGTGCTTATGAAAGAGCACACTTTTGCGTGGTATTCAGTACGCTAATGGCTTGGGTATGATCGCCCCTCACAGTGAAAAGACTGTACGATTACAAGTAATCGAACACCCTTCATCTCACATCTATGAGCAACGGGTCTACACCGGCCAAATCCCATCAGGCTTACATTAATAGCAGTTAGCATTTTGCAGGACCTTACTGTACAAACGCTTAGGGATATGAACACAAATATAGTTCATACGAATGTGCACTTTCAAAGTACACATGATACCTTGCAACGGCTAGGATTCGAACCCAGGACCTTTTGCTTGGATTCTGGGCCCGATAACGGATAGGTTATGATCGTTCCTGATAGCAATGGGGTCTACACCGGTTAACTCCCAACAGGCTCACATTACCAGCAATTAACATTTTACAAAACCTTACTGTACAAACGCGAAGGCGTATGAACACGAACAAAGTGCATATGAAAAAGCACACTTTTGCGTGGTATTCGGGCACGCTGACTGCTATGCTATGATCGCCCCTCACAGAGAAAAGACTGTTCGATTACAAGTAATCAAATACCCTTCATCTCACATCTATGAGGAATATGGGATACACCGACAGGTTCACATAAACAGCAGTTAGCATTTTACAGAACCTTACGTGCGCCTGTTGGGAAATGACCTGTGTAGACCCCGTTGCTCACCAACGTGAGACGAAGGGTATTTGAGTACATAGTATTCGAATAGCTATATCCTATTAGCCAGGCCCATAGCCTAGCGGTAGCATTCCTGCCTGTGGCACAGGGGTCCCGGCCTCGATCCTGGCTGTTGGAGGTTTGTATGTTCTATGAAGGTGCGCGTTCCTATGCACTTTGTTGGTATTCATATACCTCCGCGTTGTACAGTTAGGTTCGGTAAAATGCTATCTGATGGCTATATGCGCCTGTTGGGAAATCACCGATGTAAACCCCGTTGCTCACCAACGTGAGACGAAGGGTATTGGAGTACATAGTATTGGAATAGTTATTTCGTATTAGCCAGGCCCATATCCTAGCGGTAGCATTCCCGCCTGTGGCGCAGGGATCCCGGGATTGATCCTGGATGTTGGAGGTTTGTATGTTCTATGAAGGCGCGCGTTCCAATGCACTTTGTTCGTATATATATATATATATATATATATATATATATATATATATATATATATATATATATATATATATATATATATATATATTGGAAAGGATCACAATTTTGCGCGTGATCAAGATATTCCTATGAGTCCACGGGGAAAATGATAAGTCCATATATATATATATGGCAATGAAGGGGACAAAGATGACAAACTTTTGATAAGAGAACCATTAACTTTCAACAACAACTTCTTTTCTTTATTGAAACGGGAATTTACTGCTTCTAAAGGATTTTTGCTGAGTTTGAAATATGTTGTGTCATCATTTAAAAGTTCACTCACTTTAGATGAATAGTTACTTTTGTCTAAAATCGCAACAGTGTTAGCCTTATCTGCTTTAGTAAAAAAAAAAAAGACAATCAAATAAATAATACATATGTATGGACTTATCAAAACACTTTAACAGAATTTTCCAGCAAGACCTATAGTGAGTTCAGTAGGCTCCATCACATGAATTGTCAAAATGGTCAGTTTCTTTATTAAGCCCTTTAGTGGGTAAGGTATCAAATTCTAATATCTTGAACAAAGTAGATTTAGTCAACAAGCTAAACAATATCAATGTTAATTTTGGTTTCAAACTAGTTAGCTTTGATGTTTCCTCATTTTTCACTAAAGTTCCAGTTTTAGAATATTTATTTGATGACTTGGATGATATTCAATTACCTGTTTCAAAGTCTGTTTTCATTGAACTGATAAAATTGTGTATAAAAGACTGTGTATTTCAAGTCAATGGTGATTATTATGCTCAAAAATTTCTGAGTAATTACTGAGTAATCTTTATATGGAATTATTTGAAACAAAATTACTAAAGGATGTCTTACCTTCTAATGCAATTAGGTTTAGGAATGTAGATGATGTTCTTTGTGTTTGGCCAACAAATGAAAATTTACAAATATTTCTCCCCTTACTTAACGATTTAGTATCTTCCATCAAATTTACTGTAGAAAATGAAAATAATGGTATGTTATCATGTTTAGATTGCATGATCCATAGGCAAGGAAACAAGTTTAAGTTTAGCATATACAGAAAACCCACCAATGTATGCTCATATATCCATTATTACTCATCTCAACATGACAGAGGTAAATTATCATCATTTCAATCTATGTTCCTTAGGGCATTGCGTATGTGCAGTCCAGAGTTTATTGATGAGTTTGAGAAGATATCTTCTATTGTATCTAAGTTAAAGTACCCTAGATCTTTCATCGATAAAACCCTTAAGTTAGCAAAGAAATCATTTTATAGAGTTGAGCCCAAAACTCCCATTGACACCAAGAATCTTTTAGTTCTCCCTTTTAATAATGATTTTACTTTACTTTCCATGTTCCTTAAATCCTTTAATGTAAATGTTGCCTTTAGCAACAATAATACTATAAAAAATATCTAAATCAGTAATTCACCAGAAAATTCTCTTGGATGCATCTATAAAGTGCCTTGTGGAAATTGTGATAATCTTTATGTTGGTCAGACTGGTAAGGATCTTTCTGTTAGACTTAAGCAACATAAATATAGTATAAGAGCGGGACAAGAATCAAATGCCTTGTTTAATCACGTTAAAAACTATGATCATTGTATTGACTGAAGTAATGCCATCTCAGTTATTAACTCTAACTCTATTACCAAGAGAAATATCATTGAATCTTCTATCATTAGATACACAAAGAATTATAATCTTAATATTAGTGATGGTCTATACAAATTAGGTAACTTTATTGTTTTCAAAATTTGTAAAATAAGTTTATGAACGCTCGTTGTATGTTTTGAACAATCACATGTTTACCAAATGGCGTCCTAGCTTCGTCTCTTCGATGTATATCAACTGACTTATATTTCTCTCTTGTGTCTCCCCTGATGATGTGATTATTACACGAAAGTGCACTTGGGAACTTTTCGTGTTTCATTTTCCCATTGGACTCATAGGAATATATTGATCACGCACAAAATTGTGATCCTTTCCAGTATATATATATATATATATATATATATATATATATATATATATATATATATATATATATATATATATATATATATATATATATATATATATATATATATATGTTTATTATATATATATATATATATATATATATATATATATATATATATATATATATATATATATATATATATATATATATATATATATATAATGTATTTCTTTTTTCTTTTCATACATATTCACCATTTTCCGCCTTAGGAATGTAGTGTTAAGAACAGAGGAATGAGCCTCAGATGAAATATCCTGACTTGGCCCCTTTTCTCTTCCTTCTTTTGGAAAATCAAAAATGGAAGGGGAGGATTTCCAACCCCACGCTCCCTCCCCTTTTAGTCGCCTTTTACGACGCGCAGGGAATACATGTCAGAGGTGCAGAGAGGGAGAAGCGGGAGACCGACTTGAAGGTGGAAGGACGGAGCGAAAAATATTTTGAAGGATCAGAGCCTGAACATACAGGAGATTGAAAGGCGTGCAAGGAATAGAGTGAATTGGAACGATGTGGTATAACGGGGTCGAAGTGCTCTTAGTGGACTAAACCAGGGGCATGTGAAGAGTCTGGGGTAAGCCATGGAAAGGTGTGTGGGGCCTGGCTGTGGATAGGGAGCTATGGTTTCGATGCATTACTCATGACACCTAGAGACTGAGTGTGAACGAATGTGGCCTTTTTTTTTGTCTGTTTTCCTGGCGCTACCTCGCTGAGGCAGGGGATAGCGATGCTGTTTTCCTGCGGGATGGGGTAGCATCAGGAATGGATGAAGGCAAGCAAATATAAATATGTACATGTGTATGTGTGTAATATCTGCGTACGTGTATGTATATGTATGTATTTGTTGATATGTAAATGTATGTATATGTGTATGTATGTAATGTCTGCGTATGTGCATGTATATGTATGTATTTGTTGATATGTATATGTATGTATATGTGCGTATGTGGGCGTTTATGAGCATATATGTGTATATAAGTTGATGGGCCATTCCTCCTCTCTTTCCTGGCGCTACCTCACTGACGCGGGAAACAGCGATTATATAGCATTTAGCATAATATCTCAGCGCAATTGATAAACATTTCCTGATAGCACATTCCTGTAATCATCTACCATTCTGTAAGAATGAATATTTGCTTCATCTTGACTGGCTTGAACAACTTTCCTTTCAGGTGGACACTAAGAAACCATTTGGGCCGAAGGGAAAGTGCCCTTGGATCACTATCAATGGAGAGGACGTCGCCGACTCGCAGTTCATCCTCGAGCACCTCACTGAGCGATTCAACGTCAAGATCGATAACCGGCTGGGGCAGCAGAAGGCGGCCAGCCTGGAGGCCGTTAGGATCCTGGCTGATGAACATCTCTTCTGGTGGGTGACCCTTTGGCTGAAACCCACATGGTAGGATGTGGTAGTTGTAGGGAAGCTGGTTGTAGTGTGGTAATAATAGAAGTGTAGTGTCTCCACTACTACCCTCGACGTCACAATTCTCTGTCACTGCCCACCATTACCCTCCACCACCCTCCAGCTACTATTGGTGGGATGCTGGTTATTGAGAGGAGGAATAGTGCTGGAGGCTGGTAGGAGACGACAATTATCTACCTATCTATGGTGCGGGTAGTGAGCATGGGAAGGACAGTAAGTATGGTTTTGGCGGTGTAAGGGTGATGAAGAGAGTTTAGAGCTGATGGAAATAGTGTTAATAGGTGGTAAGGGTGATGATGTATGGTGGTGTGAGGGAACATATTACTGGTCCGCAGGTGTGTGGTCACATGGCGGTACTGGCTGGACGGGTGTGTCACCTTCCTCAAGTCTCAGTCGTTCCCGCCGAAACTGCACAGGGCCTTCCCGTTGTTCATGAAGCGCGGCATGAAGCGACGGGCCAAGCACCACGGCATCGGCCTCCACTCGCCAGAGCAAATTTACCACATCTGCAGGAAGGACTGCGCCACTTTGGCCAGCATCCTGGGTAAGGCTAGACTAAAATACTCAGTACCTTCCTTACAGCATCATCTCACAGGGAAACCTCTTCTGGTCATTACAGTGAAAAGTGAATCGTACACAAACCAAATCTGTAACTTCAGAGCTCTTTGGTGTCTTTCCACTAGCGATATTTGGTTGCTTTTGTGCACCATACAAACCAGAACCCATTCAACCGAGATACTCATCCATGCTGACCTGACCTTTGAACTTGTCTTAAAGTTCATCTCCAATCAACTAATGCTGACTATTATTATAATGCTTTCTTAGTTGTCTCACAAGATAATTTCTTTGTTTGTACAGAAATCATCGACGTGTCATGATAGCACATACTAACTCAGTTGCACTATTATTGCCAATGCTACCAGTAACACTGCTGTTACCACCACCACCAGCAATAATGCTGTTACTACTCCATCAGTAACGCTGCTGTTACTACAGCCTATCAGCAATACTGCTGTTACAACTGCCACCAGTAACACTGCTGTTACCACTGTCATCAGAAACATTGCTGTTACTACTGCCTTTAAAAACACTGCTGTTACCATTGTCATTAGTAGCACTGATGTCACCATTATCACTAGTAACAATGCTGTTACCACTGCCATCAGTAACATTGTTAGTTAGTAATGTCACCAGCAACATTGCTGCTACCAATACCAGCAGTAATTCTACTGTTACTACTGTGAGTAGTAATACTGCTGTAGATACTTTCGTCTGTAATACTACTGTTGCCACTGCCACCAGTAACACTGCTGTCACCATGACCATCAGTAACACTGCTGTTACCATGACCATCAGCAACACTGCTCTCGCCACTACCACTCGTAGCAATGTTGTTGCCACTGCTGCCAATAAGCTACTAAGGCCATCATCAACACTGCTGCTGCCACTGCCACTAGTAACACTGTTGTTACTACTGCGATCAGTATCACTGCTATTGTTACTGCCATCAATTAACACTTGTTACAACTGCCATTGTTGATGCTACGGCCACCATTAACAATGCAGCTGCCGCATCCACCAGTAACATTGTTACTATGGTCAATAAAACTGCTCTTGCAGCCGGTACCAGTGACACCGTTGTTACAACGGCCACCAGGAACACTGTTGTTGCCACTGCCATCAATAATACGTGTTAACACGACCATCAGTAACAGTGCTATTAGTAATGCTACTGATAATGCTGCTGTTACAACTGCACTACTAACGTTCCTGCTACTATCAGTCACTGCTGTCACTATAACCACCGGTAACACTGTTGTTAGTGCTGACATTGCTGACACCATTGTTACTAATGCCACCGGTACCACTAGTGTTGCCAGTGCAACAAGTAACATTGCTACTACTACGGTCTCCACTAACACTGCTGCTACTACTGCCACTAGTAACACTCCCGTTGACATTGCCATCAATGTGAAATTTTGCTGATGGTCATCAGACAGAGCTTTTGCCAGGTGCTACTTGTGCATACAGTGAACATTACCTGTTACCTGTTCTGCCATCCAGTACAGAAGCCGAAGACCATCTTTTGATTTATACTGTCATTGTTGTACATTCTTGTTTTTAAACGCAATACGCGTACACGTAAGTATGTCATATACAGTATGGATGAAGAACTTGATATACGTTAGAACAACACAAGATATGAAAGACAAATATCAAAATGTTAATTGAGATCAATGTTTTTCTCATTATCAGGGGAAGATGATTTTTTCGGGGGAGATGAACCGTGCACGTCGGACTGCTCAGTGTTCGGTCAACTAGCTCAGTTAATGTGGAATGCCCCGGGATCCCACTACCAGGCCTTACTGACTGGTGAGTACCACAGGTAACACGCTGCCGGCTGGTCACTTGTGATTACCTCAGGTAACACACTACCCGCTGGTCACCGGTGAGCACCCAAGGTATCACGCTACAGGCTGGTAACTTGTGAGTACCCCATGTAACTAGCTGCCCGTTGATCACTGTTTAGTACCTCCAAGTAACACGCTGCCCTCTGGTCAGTCGTAAGTATCTAAGGTAACACGCTACTTGTTGGTAAGTTGTGAGTATCCAAGGTAACACACTGCCGGCTAGTAACTGGTGAGTATCCCAGGTAACATGCTGCCCACTGTTCACTGTGGGTACCCCAGATAACAAGCTGCCCATTTGTCACTAGTAAGTACCTCAGGTAACATGCTGCCGATGGTCAGTGGTTAGTAACACAGGTAACACAAACACAGGTAACACAATGCCCGCTGGTCACTGGTGAGTACCCCAGATTAATAGATGCACGCTGGTCACTGTGGATTTCCTAAGGTAACTCGCTACTCACTGGTCACTGTTGAGTACCCGTAGTAAGACGCTGCCCGCTCGTCACTTGTGAGTATCACAGGTAACAAGCTGCCAACTGGTCACTCTTGAGTACCTCACATAAAACGCTGCCCACTAGTCACTGGTAAGTACCCCAGGTAACACGCTACCCGCCAGTCAATGGAAAGTACCTCGGGTAACACGCTGCTCGTTGGTCACTTGCGACTATCCCAGGTAACACGCTACCCGGTAGTCACTGGCGATTATTACAGATAACATGCTGCCAGGCGTTCACTGGTGAGTACCACAGGTAACACCCTGTCCGCTAGTCAATGGTGAGTACCTCAGGTAACTAGCTGCCCTCTGGCCACTGGTGAGTACCCCCAAATAACAAGCTGCCTGCTGGTCACTAGTGAGTACCCCAGGTAACACACTGCCAAATGTCACTGGTTATTACCCCAGGTAATATGCTGCCCGTAAGTCACTGGTGAGTACCCCAAGTAGCACATTTCACGCTAGATATTAGGGAATACCCCAGGTAACACTCTGCCCAATGGTCACTGGTGAGTACCTCAGGGAAACGTTGCCCGCTGGTCACTGGCGAAAACTCTAAGTAAAACGTTGCCGATGGTTTCTGGTCACTACGTCATGTAACACGCTCCCTGCTGGTCACTGGTGAGTACCCAGGGTAACACCCAAGCCCCTGCTCAGTTATGAGTAGCCCAGGTAACACGCTGCCCATTGGTAAGTGACGAGTGTCCCAGGTAACATGCAGCGCGCTGATCACTGGTGAGTACTCGAGGTATCACGCTGCCCACTGGTCACTAGTGAGTGCCCAAGATATCATTCTGCCCACTAGTTACTGGTGAGTACTCAAGGTAACACGCTGCACGCTGGTCACTGGTAAATACTCCAAGTAACTCTCTGCCCGTTGATCGCTGTTGAGTACCCAAGTAAACACGCTCCCCCTCTCCGATGACTGGTGAGTGCCCTAGGTGGCAAGCTGCTCGCTGGTCACTAGTGAGTGCCCACATATCATGCTGCCTGTTGGTAACAAGGTAACCAGATGCCCGCTGGTCCCTGTAGAGTATCTCAGATAACACGCTGAACGCTGGATACTGGTGAGTACCTCAAGTGACATGCTGCCCGCTGGTCACTGGTACCGCTGGTAGCAGGCTGCCAACTGGTCACTGCTAAGTACTTCAGGTAACACACTGCCCTTTGGTCACACGTGAGTGCCAAAGGTAACTAGCTGCCCGCTTTTCGATGGTGGAAACCTCAGGTAACACGCTGCCTGTTGATCCCTGGAAAGTACCTCAGGTAACAAGCTACCCCAATGGTCACGAGTGAGTACCCCAGGTAACTCTCTGCCCTCTGGTCACCCACGAGTATCTCAGGTAACACAGTTCCTGATGATCACTGGAGAGTAGCCCAGGTAACACGCTGACGCTGGTCACCGGTGAGTACCCAAGTTAACACGCTCTACGTTGGTCACTGGTATGTATCCATGTAACACTCTTCTCGCTGATCACTGGTGAGTACCCCAGGTATCACGTTGCCTGCGGGTCACTGATGAGTACCCCAGATATCACGTTGTTCGCTGGTCTCCAGTAAGTACCGTAAGTAACATGCTGCCGCTTGTCCCATGTTAGTACCCCAGGTAACGCGAAGCCCGCTGGTTTGTGGCGAGTACCCCAGATAACACACTGCCCGCTTGTCAATGGTAAGTATCCCAGGTAACACGGAGCCCGCTGATTTCTGGTGAATTCCCCAGGTAACACGCTTCTCGCTGATCACTGATGAGTACCCCAGGCATCACGCTGCCAGCTGTTCACTAGTGAGTATCGCAGATATCACGCTGCCTGCTAGTCACTGGTAAGTACGCCATGTAACACACTGTTCGCCCGTTACTGGTGAGTACCACAGGTAATACGTTGCTCGCTGGTCACTCGTGAGTACCTCAGGTATCAAGCTGCCCGCTGGTCCCTGGTGAGTTCTTTACGTAACAAGCTGGCCGCTGGTCAAGGTCGAGTATCCCTGGTTATAAGCTGCCCGTTGGTCAGCTGTGAGATCCGCAGGTAACACTGGTCGATAGTCACTGGCAAAACGCTGTCCTCGGGTTTCTTTTCAGTATCCCAGGTAACACACTGCCCGCTAGTCACTAATAAGTATCCCAGGTAACAAGTTGCTCGATGGTCACTAGTAAGTACCCTAGTAAATACGCTGCCCGTTGGTCAGTGGTGAGTACCCCAGGCAATTCGTTGTTCAATACGTTGTTGATATTGTCACTTGTAATACTGCTGTCGATACTTTCATCTGTAATACTACTGGTACTTGGTGAGTACTTCATGTAACATGCTGGCCTCTGGTCACTGTTGAGGATCCCAGGTAATGTGCTGCCCACTGGTCAGTGGTGAGTACCGCAGTTAACACTTTGGTCGCTGATCACTGGTGAGAGTCCTAGATAACACGGTGCCCGCTGGTCTGTGGCGAGTACCCAAGGTAAGACGCTGCTCGCTGATCATCGGTGAGTACTTCAGGTATCACGCTCTGAGCTGGTCACAAGTGAGTGCCCTAGATATCATGCTGCCCACTGGTTAATGGTGAGTACCCAAGGTAACACGCTACCCACTGGTCACTGGTGAGTATCCTAGGTAACTCTCTGCCCGCTGTTCACTGTTGAGTACCCAGGGTAACATGCTGCCTCCTGGTTACTGATAAGCACCCGAGATAGGACGCTGCTCGTTGGTCACTAGTGAGTGCTCCAGATATCACGCTTCCCGTTGGTACCTGGTGAATACCCCAGATAACACGCTGCCCACTGGTCCCAGGAGAGTACCTTACATAACACAATTAACTCGGGTCACTGGTGAGTACCTCTGATAACACGTTGTCTGCTGGTCACTGGTGAGTACCTCTGATGACACATTGTCTGCTGGTCACCGATGAGTATCCCAGGTAACACGCTAACGATAGTCACTAGTTATTACTCCAGATAATGCGATGCCAGCTAATCATTGGTGAGTATCCCAGGTAACGCGTTGCTCGCTGGTCACTGGTGAGTATCCCAAGGAACACGCTGTTCATTAACTATTGGTGAGTACCCAAGGTATCACAATGGCTGCTGGTCGATAACCCAGATATCACGATGCCTGCTGGTCACTGGGGAGCACTTCAGGCAACTCTCTGACTGCTGGTCATTGTTGAGTACCAGAGGTAACATGCTGTTCAATGGTCACTGTTGAGTACCTTAGGTAACACGCTGCCCTCTGGTCAATGGGAAATACCTCAGATAACACGCTGCCAGCTGGTCATTGGTGAGTACCCTAAGTAACCCGCTGCCCGTTGGTCATTGGTAAGTACCCCATGTAAAACGCTGCTTGTTGATCACTGGTAAGTGCCCCAAGTAACACGCTGCTCATTGATTACTTGTGACTTCACCAGGTATGACATTTCCCGATGTTCACTGGTCAGTACTTCAGATATCATGCTTCCCTCTGGTCACTTGTGAATACCCCAGGAACATGCTTCCTGCTGGCCACTGGGGAGTACCCCAAGTAACTTTCTGCCGGCTGATCACTCTTGAGTACCCAAGGTAAAACGCTGCTTGCCTGTCACTGGTGAGTACTCCAGGTAATACTCTTCCGGCTGTTCACTAGTGAGTGCCCCAGGTATCACGCTGCCTGCTGGTCACTGGTGAATACCTCACGTAATACGCTGCCAGCGGGTCACTAGTGAGTAACCCAGGTAACACGCTGCGCGTCAGTCACTGGTGAGTACCGCGGGTATCACGCTGCCTGCTGGTCACTGATGAGTACCTCAGGTAACTCGTTGTCTGCAGGTCATCGGCGAGTATTCCAGGTAACATGCTGCTGATGGTCACTGGTTAGTACCCCAGGCAACACGGAGTCCGCTGCTCACTGTTGAGTACCCAAGGTAATAACCTGCCGACGGTCACTGGTTAGTATCGCTGGTCACTGGTGAGTACCCAAGGTAACACGGCGCTTGCTGATCATTGGTAAGTACCCAAGGTAACACGGCGCTTGCTGATCATTGGTAAGTACCCAAGGTAACACGGCGCTTGCTGATCATTGGTGAGTACTGCCCGCTGTTCACTGGTGAGCACCCAAGGTAACACTGCCGTTGGTTACTGATGAGTACCCAAGGTAAATCTCTGTCCGTTGGTCATTTTTGAGTGCCCAAGGTATCATGCTACCCCCTGATTACTGATGAACAGCCCAGGTAACTTGCTGTTTGCTGGTCACTAGTGAGTGCCCCAGAGATAATGCTGCCCGTTGGTCTTTGGCGAATGCCCTAGGTAACGCGCTGGCCGCTGGTCTCAGTAAACTGCAATGTTTCCCAAACCCATGGTCGCGACCCAGATGAAGGTCGCGGGATGGTTTGAAAATAAATGGTAAGATTAAGAAGATATAAGATTCTAAATGTAAAAATCAGTGCAAATATATTTCCATCACAGTTTTGGAATGCAAACCTACATTGAGACTCTCGGAACAGGAAAATAGTTGTGAATGATGTAGCATAGATAAATGTATGAAAACTCCTGACGTATTCGAGACTGTTCACGTCCATTACTTGTACGCCGAAGCGGCTGGAGCCTGACGCAATCGCGGTGTCGTTCGTTACTCACTTCTGACGTGTTTGATGACTGACGTGCTGTGTGATACGCAGCTACTACAACGTAAGTTTTGTTTGCCTGTTACTCTTCTATTTACTGTGATTACCAAGCTATTTCATAAGTAGAATAGCCGTTTAGTAGTTTAACAGAGAAAACAGTTTGAGCCTAGGAATTTCCAATGAAAGAAGTATACTTACTAAAGATAAACTTTGTTATGACTGTGGTGATAAGTTTAGTAATTTCTACATGAGTCCATTTTGCAATTTAAGTAATCATCATTGAGTATGTGGGTGAAAGTTTGTGAATAAGTGAGACAAGTATGTGACAGAACAATGTATGATGCACAAATGGAGTAATCGTATTCGCATTCGGTATTCGTCTTCGAAAGCATTCGAATAAATGTTCATGTTTATTTGTATGCGAATAATTCATGTATCATGGTGTTTGCATTTACATTCAAGTTCATAGGCAGAGTACTCGTATTCACCCAATAATCATACATATAATATGACGAATGGCCGCAGACTGCTAATTTCTTTTTGAAAACAGTTTTCCGAGAATGATTTTCATTATGCTTTTAATATTATTTCTCATACTATTACTATTGTCATTAGTATCATTATTATCCTTATCATTAAGTAGTAGTGGTAGTAGCAGTAGTTGTATTAGTTCTGAATTTCGATTTGACTCCCAACGTATTTCGACAGATAAGTAAATATATAATGTAAGTTACGCCACATGAGGGGGGAGGGGGTTATTCCATGTGTGGCGAGGTGGCGATGGGAGTGAATAAAGGCAGACAGTATGAATTATGTACATGTGTATATATGTATATGTCTGTGTGTGTATATATATGTATACAATGAGATGTATAGGTATGTATATTTCCGTGTGTAGACGTGTATGTATATACCTGTTATTTGGGTGGGTTGGGCCATTCTTTCGTCTGTTTCCTTGCGCTACCTCGCTAACGCGGAAGACAGCAACAAAGCAAATTAAAGAAATAAATAAGGAAATAATATATATATATATATATATATATATATATATATATATATATATATATATATATATATATATATACTTTTTTTTTTGCTTTGTCGCTGTCTCCCGCGTTTGCGAGGTAGCGCAAGGAAACAGACGAAAGAAATGGCCCAACCCACCCCCATACACATGTATATACACACGTTCACACACGCAAATATACATACCTACACAGCTTTCCATGGTTTACCCCAGACGCTTCACATGCCCTGATTCAATCCACTGACAGCACGTCAACCCCGGTATACCACATCGATCCAATTTACTCTATTCCTTGCCCTCCTTTCACCCTCCTGCATGTTCAGGCCCCGATCACACAAAATCTTTTTCACTCCATCTTTCCACCTCCAATTTGGTCTCCCTCTTCTCCTCGTTCCCTCCACCTCCGACACATATATCCTCTTGGTCAATCTTTCCTCACTCATTCCCTCCATGTGCCCAAACAATTTCAAAACACCCTCTTCTGCTCTCTCAACCACGCTCTTTTTATTTCCACACATCTCTCTTACCCTTACGTTACTTACTCGATCAAACCACCTCACACCACACATTGTCCTCAAACATCTCATTTCCAGCACATCCATGTTCCTGCGCACAACTCTATCCATAGCCCACGCCTCACAACCATACAACATTGTTGGAACCATTATTCCTTCAAACATACCCATTTTTGCTTTCCGAGATAATGTTCTCGACTTCCACACATTCTTCAAGGCTCCCAGGTTTTTCACCCCCTCCCCAACCCTATGATCCACTTCCGCTTCCATGGTTCCATCCGCTGCCAGATCCACTCCCAGATATCTAAAACACTTTATTTCCTCCAGTTTTTCTCCATTCAAACTTACTTCCCAATTGACTGGACCCTCAACCCTACTGTACCTAATTACCTTGCTCTTATTCACATTTACTCTTAACTTTCTTCTTTCACACACTTTACCAAATGGCGTCCTAGCTTCGTCTCTTCGATGTATATCAACTGACTGTTATATTCCTCTCTTGTGTCTCTCCTGATGATGTGATTATTACACGTAAGTGCACTTGGGAAATTTTCGTGTTTCATTTTCCCCGTGGACTCATAGGAATATCTTGATCACGCGCAAAATTGTGATCCTTTCCAATATATATATATATATATATATATATATATATATATATATATTATTATTTTTTTTTATTATACTTTGTCGCTGTCTCCCGCGTTTGCGAGGTAGCGCAAGGAAACAGACGCAAGAAATGGCCCAACCCCCCCCCCATACACATGTATATACATACGTCCACACACGCAAATATACATACCTACACAGCTTTCCATGGTTTACCCTAGACGCTTCACATGCCTTGATTCAATCCACTGACAGCACGTCAACCCCGGTATACCACATCGCTCCAATTCACTCTATTCCTTGCCCTCCTTTCACCCTCCTGCATGTTCAGGCCCCGATCACACAAAATCTTTTTCACTCCATCTTTCCACCTCCAATTTGGTCTCCCTCTTCTCGTTCCCTCCACCTCCGACACATATATCCTCTTGGTCAATCTTTCCTCACTCATTCTCTCCATGTGCCCAAACCACTTCAAAACACCCTCTTCTGCTCTCTCAACCACGCTCTTTTTATTTCCACACATCTCTCTTACCCTTACGTTACTCACTCGATCAAACAACCTCACACCACACATTGTCCTCAAACATCTCATTTCCAGCACATCCATCCTCCTGCGCACAACTCTATCCATAGCCCACGCCTCGCAATCATACAACATTGTTGGAACCACTATTCCTTCAAACATACCCATTTTTGCTTTCCGAGATAATGTTCTCAACTTCCACACATTCTTCAAGGCCCCCAGAATTTTCGCCCCCTCCCCCACCCTATGATCCACTTCCACTTCCATGGTTCCATCCGCTGCCAGATCCACTCCCAGATATCTAAAACACTTCACTTCCTCCAGGTTTTCTCCATTCAAACTCACCTCCCAATTGACTTGACCCTCAACCCTACTGTACCTAATAACCTTGCTCTTATTCACATTCACTCTTAACTTTCTTCTTCCACACACTTTACCAAACTCAGTCACCAGCTTCTGCAGTTTCTCACATGAATGAGCCACCAGCGCTGTATCATCAGCGAACAACAACTGACTCACTTCCCACGCTCTCTCATCCACAACAGACTTCATACTTGCCCCTCTTTCCAAAACTCTTGCATTTACCTCCCTAACAACCCCATCCATAAACAAATTAAACAACCATGGAGACATCACACACCCCTGCCGCAAACCTACATTCACTGAGAACCAATCACTTTCCTCTCTTCCTACACGTGCACATGCCTTACATCCTCGATAAAAACTTTTCACTGCTTCTAACAACTTTCCTCCCACACCATATATTCTTAATACCTTCCACAGAGCATCTCTATCAACTCTATCATATGCCTTCTCCAGATCCATAAATGCTACATACAAATCCATTTGCTTTTCTAAGTATTTCTCACATACATTCTTCAAAGCAAACACCTGATCCACACATCCTCTACCACTTCTGAAACCACACTGCTCTTCCCCGATTTGATGCTCTGTACATGCCTTCACCCTCTCAATCAATACCCTCCCATATAATTTACCAGGAATACTCAACAAACTTATACCTCTGTAATTTGAGCACTCACTCTTATCCCCTTTGCCTTTGTACAATGGCACTATGCACGCATTCCGCCAATCCTCAGGCACCTCACCATGAGTCATACATACATTAAATAACCTTACCAACCAGTCAACAATACAGTCACCCCCTTTTTTAATAAATTCCACTGCAATACCATCCAAACCTGCTGCCTTGCCGGCTTTCATCTTCCGCAAAGCTTTCACTACCTCTTCTCTGTTTACCAAATCATTTTCCCTAACCCTCTCACTTTGCACACCACCTCGACCAAAACACCCTATATCTGCCACTCTATCATCAAACACATTCAACAAACCTTCAAAATACTCACTCCATCTCCTTCTCACATCACCACTACTTGTTATCACCTCCCCATTTGCGCCCTTCACTGAAGTTCCCATTTGCTCCCTTGTCTTACGCACTTTATTTACCTCCTTCCAGAACATCTTTTTATTCTCTCTAAAATTTAATGATACTCTCTCACCCCAACTCTCATTTGCCCTTTTTTTCACCTCTTGCACCTTTCTCTTGACCTCCTGTCTCTTTCTTTCATACATCTCCCACTCAATTGCATTTTTCCCCTGCAAAAATCGTCCAAATGCCTCTCTCTTCTCTTTCACTAATACTCTTACTTCTTCATCCCACCACTCACTACCCTTTCTAATCAACCCACCTCCCACTCTTCTCATGCCACAAGCATCTTTTGCGTAATCCATCACTGATTCCGTAAATACATCCCATTCCTCCCCCACTCCCCTTACTTCCATTGTTCTCACCTTTTTCCATTCTGTACTCAGTCTCTCCTGGTACTTCCTCACACAGGTCTCCTTCCCAAGCTCACTTACTCTCACCACCCTCTTCACCCCAACATTCACTCTTCTTTTCTGAAAACCCATACAAATCTTCACCTTAGCCTCCACAAGATAATGATCAGACATCCCTCCAGTTGCACCTCAGCACATTAACATCCAAAAGTCTCTCTTTCGCACGCCTGTCAATTAACACGTAATCCAATAACGCTCTCTGGCCATCTCTCCTACTTATATAAGTATACTTATGTATATCTCGCTTTTTGAACCAGGTATTCCCAATCATCAGTCCTTTTTCAGCACATAAATCTACAAGCTCTTCACCATTTCCATTTACAACACTGAACACCCCATGTATACCAATTATTCCCTCAACTGCCACATTACTCACCTTTGCATTCAAATCACCCGTCACTATAACCCGGTCTCGTGCATCAAAACCACTAACACACTCATTCAGCTGCTCCCAAAACACTTGCCTCTCATGATCTTTCTTCTCATGCCCAGGTGCATATGCACCAATAATCACCCACCTCTCTCCATCAACTTTCAGTTTTACCCATATTAATCGAGAGTTTACTTTCTTACATTCTATCACATACTCCCACAACTCCTGTTTCAGGAGTATTGCTACTCCTTCCCTTGCTCTTGTCCTCTCACTAACCCCTGACTTTACTCCCCAGACATTCCCAAACCACTCTTCCCCTTTACCATTGAGCTTCGTTTCACTCAGAGCCAGAACATCCAGGTTCCTTTCCTCAAACATACTACCTATCTCTCCTTTTTTCACATCTTGGTTACATCCACACACATTTAGGCACCCCACTCTGAGCCTTCGAGGAGGATGAGCACTCCCCGCGTGACTCCTTCTTCTGTTTCCCATTTTAGAAAGTTAATACAAGGAGGGGAGGACTTCTGGGCCCCCGCTCCCGTCCCCTCTAGTCGCTTTCTACGACACGCGAGGAATACCTGGGAAGTATTCTTTCACCCCTATCCCCAGGGATAATATACATATATATATACATATACACATACACACACATACACATACATACGCACATATACACACACACACACATACATATATATACATATGAAAAATGTAAGAAACAATTTAGAAAACTGAAACTTCTAGCTTGAAATGAATGAAAAAAATGAATGTCACATAATGGTTCAACCTCTGGCTATGGAAAAAGGAAATGTATAATTTATTTACACAAACGTCAATAGCAGTTCTCATCAGTTTAACCACTGTATTAATAAGCTTCAATGTCTAAGCTACATTTTTCTCCAATTTCACCAGTGATGCTACTACGTTTGTAAATCGGAAACCATTGCAACACAAACCCCGACAGGTGGTAGAGTTTCCCGCAGTGTATCGAGACAGACTTCCCCAGAACTTCTTTTTAAAGGGGAAGTAAATGTTTATAGTTGTGTTACTGGAGTGAGAGTTTTCATACATGGTGTTTTGACAAGAAAATAGTGAAATTGGAGAAAAAAAAAAAAAAAAAAATATATATATATATATATATATATATATATATATATATATATATATGTTCTGGAAGGAGGTAAATAAAGTGCGTAAGACAAGGGAGCAAATGGGAACTTCAGTGAAGGGCGCAAATGGGGAGGTGATAACAAGTAGTGGTGATGTGAGAAGGAGATGGAGTGAATATTTTGAAGGTTTGTTGAATGTGTTTGATGATAGAGTGGCAGATATAGGGTGTTTTTTTGGTCGAGGTGGTGTGCAAAGTGAGAGGGTTAGGGAAAATGATTTGGTAAACAGAGAAGAGGTAGTAAAAGCTTTGCGGTAGATGAAAGCCAGCAAGGCAGCAGGTTTGGATGGTATTGCAGTGGAATTTATTAAAAAAGGGGGTGAATGTATTGTTGACTGGTTGATAAGGTTATTTAATGTATGTATGACTCATGGTGAAGTGCCTGAGGATTGGCGGAATG
>NC_092260.1:918399-1029154 GCF_036320965.1 Panulirus ornatus
GAACACCCCATGTATACCAATTATTCCCTCAACTGCCACATTACTCACCTTTACATTCAAATCACCCATCACTATAACCCGGTCTTGTGCATCAAAACCACTAACACACCCATTCAGCTGCTCCCAAAACACTTGCCTCTCATGATCTTTCTTCTCATGCTTTCTTCTCATGTTTCAGTAGTGCTACTCCTTCCCTTGTTCTTGTCCTTTCATTAACCCCTGACTTTACTCCCAAGATGTCCCCAAACAACTCTTCCCCTTTACCCTTGAGCTTCGTTTCACTCAGAGCCAAAACATCCAAGTTCCTTTCCTCAAACATACTAACTATCTCTCCTTTTTCATATCTTGGTTACATCCACACACATTTAGACACCCCAATCTGAGCCTTCGAGGAGGATGAGCACTCCCTGCGTGACTCCTTCTTCTGTTTTCCCTTTTAGAAAGTTGAAATACAAGGAGGGGAGGATTTCTGGCCCCCCGCTCCCGTCCCCTCTAATCGCCTTCTACGACACGTGAGGAATGCGTGGGAGAGACTTTTGGATGTCAATGTGCTGAGAGGTGCAACTGGAGGGATGTCTGATCATTATCTTGTGGAGGCGAAGGTGAAGATTTGTATGGGTTTTCAGAAAAGAAGAGAGAACGTTGGGGTGAAGAGGGTGTTGAGAGTAAGTGAGATTGGGAAGGAGACTTGTGTGAGGAAGTACCAAGAGAGACTGAGTACAGAATGGAAAAAGGTGAGAACAAAGGAGGTAAGGGGAGTGGGGGAGGAATGGGATGTATTTAGGGAATCAGTGATGGCTTGCGCAAAAGATGCTTGTGGCATGAGAAGCGTGGGAGGTGGGTTGATTAAAAAGGGTAGTGAGTGGTGGGATGAAGAAGTAAGATTATTAGTGAAAGAGAAGAGAGAGGCATTTGGACGATTTTTGCAGGGAAAAAATGCAAATGAATGGGAGATGTATAAAAGAAAGAGGCAGGAGGTCATGAGAAAGGTGCAAGAGGTGAAAAAGAGGGCTAATGAGAGGTGGGGTGAGAGAGTATCATTAAATTTTAGAGAGAATAAAAAGATGTTCTGGAAGAAGGTAAATAAATTGTGTAAGACAAGGGAGCAAATGGGAACTTCAGTGAAGGTGGCTAATGGGGAGGTGATAACAAGAAGTGGTGATGTGAGAAGGAGACGGAGTGAGTATTTTGAAGATTTGTTGAATGTGTTTGATGATAGAGTGGCAGATATAGGGTGTTTTGGTCGAGGTGGTGTGCAAAGTGAGAGGGTTAGGGAAAATGATTTGGTAAACATAGAAGAGGTAGTAAAAGCTTTGCGGAAGATGAAAGCCGGCAAGGCAGCAGGTTTGGATGGTATTGCAGTGGAATTTATTAAAAAATTGGGTGAATGTATTGTTGACTGGTTGGTAAAGTTATTTAATGTATGTATGATTCATGGTGCGGTGCCTGATGATTGGCGGAATGCTTCCATAGTGCCCTTGCACAAAGGCAAAGGGGATAAGAGTGAGTGCTCAAATTACAGAGGTATAAGTTTGTTGAGTATTCCTGGTAAATTATATGGGAGGGTATTGATTGAGAGGGTGAAGGCATGTACAGAGCATCAGATTGGGGAAGAGCAGCGTGGTTTCAGAAGTGGAAGAGGATGTGTGGATCAGGTGTTTGCTTTGAAGAAAGTATGTGAGAAATACTTAGAAAAGCAAATGGATTTGTATGTAGCATTTATGGATCTGGAGAAGGCATATGATAGAGTTAATAGAGATGCTCTGTGGAAAGTACTAGGAATATATGTTGTGGGAGGCAAGTTGTTAGAAGCAGTGAAAAGTTTTTATCGAGGATGTAAGGCATGTGTACGTGTAGCAAGAAAGGAAAGTGATTGGTTCTCAGTGAATGTAGGTTTGCGGAAGGGGTGTGTGATGTCTCCATGGTTGTTCAATTTGTTTATGGATGGGGTTGTTTGGGAGGTGAATGCAAGAGTTTTGGAAAGAGGGGCAAGTATGCAGTCTGTTGTGGATGAAAGAGCTTGGGAAGTGAGTCAGCTGTGGTTCACGGATGATACATCGCTGGTGGCTGATTCATGTAAGAAACTGCAGAAGCTGGTGACTGAGTTTGGTAAAGTGTTTGAAAGAAGAAAGTTAAGATTAGATGTGAATAAGAGCAAGGTTATTAGGTACAGTAGTGTTGAGGGTCAAGTTAATTGGGAGGTAAGTTTGAATGGGGAAAACTGGAGGAAGTAAAGTGTTTTAGATATCTGGGAGTGGATCTGGCAGCGGATGGAACCATGGAAGCGGAAGTGAATCATAGGGTGGGGGAGGGGTCGAAAATCCTATGGGCCTTGAAGAATGTTTGGAAGTCGAGAACATTATCTCGGAAAGCAAAAATGGGTATGTTTGAGGGAATAGTGGTTCCAACAATGTTGTATGGTTGCGAGGCGTGGGCTATGGATAGAGTTGTGCGCAGGAGGGTGGATGTGCTGGAAATGAGATGTTTGAGGACAATATGTGGTGTGAGGTGGTTTGATTGAGTAAGTAGTGTAAGTGTAAGAGAGATGTGTGGAAATAAAAAGAGTGTGGTTGAGAGAGCAAAAGAGGGTGTTTTGAAATGGTTTGGTCACATGGAGAGAATGAGTGAGGAAAGATTGACCAAAAGGATGTATGTGTCGGACGTGGAGGCAACGAGGAGAAGTGGGAGACCAAATTGGAGGTGGAAAGATGGAGTGAAAAAGATTTTGTGTGATCGGGGCCTGAACATGCAGGAGCGTGAAAGGCGTGCAAGGAATAGAGTGAATTGGAACGATGTGGTATACCGGGGTCGACGTGCTGTCAATGGATTGTACCAGGGCATGTGAAGCGTCTGGGGTAAACCATGGAAAGTTCTGTGGGGCCTGGATGTGGAAAGGGATCTATGGTTTCGGTGCATTATTACATGACAGCTAGAGACTGAGTGTGAACGAATGGGGCCTTTGTTGTGTTTTCCTAGTGCTACCTCGCACACATGAGGGGGGAGGGGGTTGTTATTCCATGTTTGGCGAGGTGGCGATGGGAACAAATAAAGGCAGACAGTATGAATTATGTACATGTGTATATATGTATATGTCTGTGTGTATATATATATATATATATATATATATATATATATATATATATATATATATATATATATATATATATATATATATATATATATATATATATATATATATATATATATATATATATGTGTGTATATTGAGATGTATAGGTATGTATATTTGCGTGTGTGGACGTGTATGTATATACATGTGTATGTGGGCGGGTTAGGCTATTCTCTCGTCTGTTCCCTTGCGCTACCTCGCTAACGCGGGAGACAGCGACAAAGCAAAATAGATAAATATAAATAAATATATATGTAGTGTATATATATATATATATATACGAATAAAGTGCATATGAACGCAGACCCTCATAAAACATATATATATATATATATATATATATATATATATATATATATATATATATATATATATATATATTTTTTTTTTTTTTTTTTCAAACTATTCGCCATTTCCCGCATTAGCGAGGTAGCGTTAAGAACAGAGGACTGGGCCTTGAGGGAATACCCTCACCTGGCCCAATTCTCTGTTACTTCTTTTGGAAAATTAAAAAAAAAACGAGAGGGGAGGATTTCCAACCCCCCGCTCCCTCCCCTTTTAGTCGCCTTCTACGACACGCAGGGAATTCGTGGGAAGTATTCTTTCTCCCCTATCCCCAGGGATAATATATATATATATATATATATATATATATATATATATATATATATATATATATATATATATATATATATATATATATATATGTGAAAGAAGAAAGTTAAGAGTAAATATGAATAAGAACAAGGTTATTAGGTACAGTAGGGTTGAGGGTCAAGTCAATTGGGGGGTAAGTTTGAATTGAGAAAAACTGGAGGAAGTTAAGTGTTTTAGATATCTGGGAGTGGATCTGTCAGCGGATGGAACCATGGAAGCGGAAGTGGATCATAGGGTGGGTGAGGGGGCGAAAATTCTGGGAGCCTTGAAGAATGTGTGGAAGTCGAGAACATTATCTCGGAATGCAAAAATGGGTATGTTTGAAGGAACAGTGGTTCCAACAATGTTGTATGGTTGCGAGGCGTGGGCTATGGATAGAGTTGTGCGCAGGAGGGTGGATGTGCTGGAAATGAGATGTTTGAGGACAATGTGTGGTGTGAGATGGTTTGATCGAGTAAGTAACGTAATCGTAAGAGAGATGTGTGGAAATAAAAAGAGCGTGGTTGAGAGAGCAGAAGTGGGTGTTTTGAAATGGTTTGGGCAAATGGAGAGAATGAGTGAGGAAAGATTGACCAAGAGGATATCAAGTGGATATAGTGTCGGAGGTGGAGGGAACGAGAAGTGGGAGACCAAATTGGAGGTGGAAAGATGGGGTGAAAAAGATTTTGTGTGATCGGGGCCTGATCATGCAGGAGGGTGAAAGGAGGGCAAGGAATAGAGTGAATTGGATCGATGTGGTATACCGGGGTTGACGTGCTGTCAGTGGATTGAACCAGGGCTTGTGAAGCGTCTGGGGTAAACCATGGAAAGCTGTGTAGGTATGTATATTTGCGTGTGTGGACGTGTATATATATACATGTGTATGGGGGTGGGTTGGGCCATTTCTTTCGTCTGTTTCCTTGCGCTACCTCGCAAACGCGGGAGACAGCGGCAAAAAGAAAAAAAAAAAAAAAATATATATATATATATATATATATATATATATATATATATATATATATATATATATATATATATATATTCATTATCCCTGGGGATAGGGGAGAAAGAATACTTCCCACGTATTCCCTGCGTGTCGTAGAAAGCGACTAAAAGGGAACGGAGCGGGGGGGCTGGAAATCCTCCCCTCTCATTTTCTTTTTTTAATTTTGCAAAAGAAGGAACAGAGATGGGGGCCAGGTGAGGATATTCCCTCAAAGACCGAGTCCTGTGTTCTTAACGCTACCTCGCTAATGCGGTAATTGCGAATAGTATGAAAAAAAAAAAAAAAAAAAAAATATATATATATATATATATATATATATATATATATATATATGTCTGTGTATGTACATATATATGTTTGCGTTGAAATGTATAGGTATGTATATTTGCGTGTGTGGACGTGTATGTATGAACATGTTTATGCGGGTGGGCTAGGCCATTCCTCAGGTGTCGTAGAAGGCGACTAAAGGGGACGGGAGCATGTGGCCAGAAACCCTACCCTCCTTGTATTTTGACTTTCTAAAAGAAGAAGGAGTCACGCGGGGAGTGCTCATCCTCCTCGAAGGCTCAGGTTGGGGTGTCTAAATGTGTGTGGATGTAACCAAGATGTGAAAAAAGGAGAGATAGGTAGTATGTTTGAGGAAAGGAGCCTGGTTGTTTTGGCTCTGAGTGAAACGAAGCTCAAAGGTAAAGGGGAAGAGTGGTTTGGGAATGTTTTGTGAGTAAAGTTAGTGAGAGGACAGGAGCAAGGGAAGGAGTAGCACTACTCCTGAAACAGGAGTTGTAGGAGTATGTGATAGAGTGTAAGAAAGTAACTTCTAGATTGATGTGGTTAAGATTGAAAGTTGATGGAGAGAGATGTGTGATTTTTGGTGCATATACACCTGGGCATGAGAAGAAAGATCATGAGAGGAAAGTGTTTTGGGAGCAGTTGAATGAGTGTGTTAGTGGTTTTGATACACAAGACCGGGTTATAGTGATGGGTGATTTGAATGCAAAGGTAAGTAATGCGGCAGTTGAGGGAATGATTGGTGTACATGGGGTGTTCAGTGTTGTAAATGGAAATGGTGAAGAGCTTGTAGATTTATGTGTGTGAAAAAGGACTGGTGATTGGGAATATCTGGTCTAAAAAGCGAGATATACATAAGTATACGTATGTAAGTAGGAGAGATGGCCAGAGAAGATTATTGGATTACGTGTTAATTGATAGGCGAGCGAAAGAGAGACTTTTGGATGTTAATGTGCTGAGAGGTGCAACTGGAGGGATGTCTTATCATTATCTTGTGGAGGCGAAGGTGAAGATTTTTAGGGGTTTTCGGAAAAGAAGAGAGAATGTTGGGTTGAAGAGAGTGGTGAGAGTAAGTGAGGTTAGAAAGGAGGCTTGTGTGAGGAAGTACCAGGAGAGACTGAGTACAGAATGGGAAAAGGTGAGAACAAAGGATGTAAGGGGAGTGGGGGAGGAATGGGATGTATTTAAGGAAGGAGTGATGTCTTGCGCAAGTGATGCTTGTGGTATGAGAAGCGTGGGAGGGGGGTTGATTAGAACGGGTAGTGAGAGGTGGGATGAAGAAGTAAGATTATTAGTAAAAGAGAAGAGAGAGGCATTTGGACGATTTTTGCAGGAAAAAAATGCAAATGAGTGGGAGATGTATAAAAGAAAGAGGCAGGAGGTCAAGAAAAAGGTGCAAGAGGTGAAAAAGAGGTCAAATGAGAGTTGGGGTGAGAGAGTGTCAATAAATTTTAGGGAGAATAAAAAAGTGTTTGGAAGGAGGTAAATAAGGTGCGTAAGACAAGGGAACAAATGGGAACTTCAGTGAAAGGGGATAATGGGAAGCTGATAACAAGTAGTGGTGATGTGAAAAGGAAACGGAGTGACTATTTTGAAGGTTTGTTGAATGTGTTTGATGATAGAGTGGCATATGTAGGGTGTTTTGGTCGAGGTGGTGTGCAAAGTGAGAGGGTTAGGGAAAATGATTTGGTAAACAGAGTAGAGGTAGTAAAAGCTTTGCGGAAGATGAAAGCCCGGCTAGGCAGTAGGTTTGGATTGTATTGCAGTGGAATTTATTAAAAAAGGGGATGAATGTATTGTTGTCTGCTTGGTAAGGATGTCTAATGTATGTATGATTCATGATGAGGTGCCTGAGGATTGGCCTAATGCTTCCATAGTGCCATTGTGCAAAGGGAAACGTGATAAGAGTGAGTGCTCAAATTACAGAGGTATAAGTTTGTTGAGTATTCCTGGTAAATTATGTGGGAGGGTATTGATTAAGAGGGAGAAAGCATGTACAGAGCATCTGATTGGGGAAGACTAGTGTGGTTTCAGAATTGGTAGAGTATGTGTGGATCAGGTGTTTGCTTTGAAGAATGTATGCGAGAAATACGTAGAAAAGCTTATGGATTTGTATGTGGCATTTATGGATCTGGAGAAGGCATATGATAGAGTTGATAGAGGTGCTCTCTGGAAGGTATTAAGAATATATGGTTTGAGAGGCAAGTTGTTAGAAGCAGTGAAAATTTTTTTCGAGGATGTAAGGCATGTGTACGTGTTGGAAGAGAGGAAAGTGATTGGTTCTCAGTGAGTGTAGGTTTGCGGCAGGGTTGTGTGATGTCTCCATGGTTGTTTGATTTGTTTACGGATGGGGTTGTTAGGGAGGTGAAAGCAAGAGTTTTGGAAAGAGGTACAAGTATGCAGTATGTTGTGGATGAGAGAGCTTGGGAAGTGAGTCAGATGTTGTTCGCTGATGATACAGCGCCGATGGCTGATTCATGTGAGAAACTGCAGAAGCTGGTGACTGAGTTTGGTAAAGTGTGTGAAAGAAGAAAGTTGAGAGTAAATATGAATAAGAGCAAGGGTATTAGATACAGTAGGGTTGAGGGTCAAGTCAATTGGGAGGTAAGTTTGAATGGAGAAAAACTGGTGGAAGTAAAGTGTTTTATATATCTGGGAGTGGATCTGGCAGCGAATGGAACCATGGAAGCGGAAGTGAATCATAGGGTGGGGGAGGGGGCGAAAATTCTGGGAGCCTTGAAGAATGTTTGGAAGTCGAGAACATTATCTCTGAAAGCAAAAATGGGTATATTTGAAGTAATAGTGGTTCCAACAATGTTGTATGGTTGCGAGGCGTGGGCTATGGAAAGAGTTGTGCGCAGGAGGGTGGATGTGCTGGAAATGAGATGTTTGAGTACAATATGTGGTGTGGGGTGGTTTGATCGAGTAAGTAATGTAAGGGTAAGAGAGATGTGTGGAAATAAAAAGAGCGTGGTTGAGAGAGCAGAAGAGGGTGTTTTAAAATGGTTTGGTCACATGGAGAGGATGAGTGAGGAAAGATTGACCAAGAGGATATATATGTCAGACGTGGAGGGAACGAGGAGAAGTGGGAGACAAAATTGGAATTGGAAAGATGGAGTGAAAAAGATTTTGATTGATCGGGGCCTAAACATGCAGGAGGGTGAAAGGAGGGCAAGGAATAGAGTGAATTGGATCGATGTGGTATACCGGGGTTGACGTGCTGTCAGTGGATTGAATCAGGGCATGTGAAGCGTCTGGGGTACACCATGGAAAGCTGTTTAGGTATGTATATTTGCGTGTGTGGACGTATGTATATACATGTGTATGGGGGTGGGTTGGGCCATTTCTTTCGTCTGTTTCCTTGCGCTACCTAGCAAACGCGGGAGACAGCGACAAAGCAAAAAAAAATATACATATATATATATATATATATATATATATATATATATATATATATATATATATATATATATATATATATATATATATATATATATATATATATATTTCCAATATAGATGACTGGGCGATGTATAAAAGAAAGAGGCAGGAGGTCAAGAGAAAGGTGCAGGAGGCGAAAAAGAGGGCAAATGAGAGTTGGGGTGATAGTATCATTAAATCTTAAGGGGACTAAAAAGATGTTATGGAAGGAGGTAAACAAAGTGTGTAAGACAAGGGAACTAATAGGAACTTCAGTGAAGGGGGCTATTGGTTAGGTGATAACAAGTAGTGGTGATGTGAGAAGGAGATGGAGTGAGTATTTTGAAGGTTTGTTGAATTTGATGATAGAGTGGCAGCACTGTTTTGGTCGAGGTGGTGTGCAAAGGGAGAGGGTTAAGGGAAATGATTTGGTAAACAGAGAAGAGGTAGTAAAAGCTTTGCGGAAGATGAAAGCCGGCAAGGCAGTGGGTTTGGATGGTATTGCAGTGGAATTTATCAAAAAAGGGGGTGATTGTATTGTTGACTGGTTGGTAAGGATATTTAATGTATGTATGACTCATGGTGAGGTACCTGAGGACTGGTGGAATGCTTTCACAGTGCCATTGTACAAAGGCAAAGGCGATAAGAGTGAGTGCTCATATTACAGAGATACAAGTTTGTTGAGTATTCCTGGGAAACTCTATGGGAGGGTATTGATTGAGAGGGTGAAGGCATGTACAGAACATCAGATTGGGGAAGAGCAGTGTGGTTTCAGGAGTGGTAGAGGATGTGTGGATCAGGTGTTTGCCTTGAAAAATGTATGTGAGAAATACTTACAAAAGCAAATTGATTTGTATATAGCACTTATGGATCTGGAGAAGGTATATGATACAGTTGATATAGATGTTTTGTGGAAGATATTAAGAATATATGGTATGGGAGGTAAGTTGTTAGAAGCAGTGAAAAGTTTTTACCGAGGATGAAAGGCATGTGTACGTGTAGGAAGAGAGGAAATTGATTGGTTCTCAGTGAATGTTGGTTTGCGGCAGGGGTGCGTAATGTGTCCATAGTTGTTTAATTTGTTTATGGATGGGGTTGTTAGGGAGGTAAATGCAAGAGTTTTGGAAAGAGGGGCAAGTGTGCAGTCTGTTGAGGATGAGAGAGCTTGGGAAGTGAGTTAGTTGTTGTTTGCTGATGATACAACGCTGGTGGCTGATTCGGGTGATAAACTGCAGAAGCTGGTGACTGCAGAAGCTGGTGAGTTTAGTAAAGTGTGCGGAAGAAGAAAACTGAGGGTAAATGTGAATAAGAGCAAGGTTATTAGGTACAGTAGGGTTGAGGAACAAGTCAATTGGGAGGTAAGTTTGAATGGAGAATTACTGGAGGAAGTGAAGTGTTTTAGATATCTGAAAGTGGATTTGGAAGCGGATGGAACCATGGAAGCGGAAGTGAATCATAGGTGGTGGAGGGGGCGAAAGCTCTGGGAGCGTTGAAAAATGTGTGGAAGCCGAGAACGTTATCTTGGAAAGTAGAAATGGGTTTGTTTGAAGGTATAGTGGTTCAGTGGTTCCAACAATGTTATATGGTTGCGATGCGTGGACTATAGATAGAGTTCTGCGGAGGAGGGTGAATATGCTGGAAATGAGATGTTTGAGGACAATAAGTGGTGTGAGTTGGTTTGATCGAGTAAGTAATGAAAGGGTAAGAGAGATGTTTGGTAATATAAAGAGTGTGGTTGAGAGAGCAGAAGAGGGTGTTTTGAAATGGTTTGGTCACATGAAGAGAATGAGTGAGGAAAGGTTGACAAAGAGGATATATGTGTCAGAGGTGGAGGGAACGAGGAGAAGTGGGAGACGAAATTGGATGTGGAAAGATGGAGTGAAAAAGATTTTGAGTGATTTGGGCCTGAACCTGCAGGCGGGTGAAAGGTGTGCAAGGAATAGTGAATTGGAACGATGTGGTATACCGGGGTGGATGTGCTGTCAATGGATTGAACCAGGGCATGTGAAGCGTCTGGGGTAAACCATGGAAAGTTCTGTTGGGCCTGGATGTGGAAAGGGAGCTGTGGTTTCGATACATTATGCATTATACATGACAACTAGAGACTGAATGTGAACGAATATGGCCTTTGTTGTCTTTCCTGGCGCTACCTCGCGCACATGCGGGTGGAGGGGGTTTTCTTTTCATGTGTGGTGGGGTGGCGAAGGGAATGAATAAGGGCAGACAGTATGAATTATTTACATGTGTATATATGTATATATATCTGTGTGTGTATATGTATACGTATAGGTTGAGATGTATAGTTATGTATATTTGCGTGTGTGGACGTGTATGTATATACATGTGTATGTGGGCTGGTTGGGCAATTCTTTCGTCTGTTTCCTTTCGCTACCTTGCTAACGCGGGAGACAGTGACAAAGTATAATGACTGATTATAGTGGAGATGAAAGCGCACTTCTATGTAACATACAAACCTCCAACAGCTTGGATCAAACCCGAGACCCCAGTGTAGGAGGCGGGAGCACTGCCGTTAAGTTAGTATAGCCCCTAAAGGGAAATGACTATTCGAATACCCTTCGCCTCTCTTTGGTGGGCGACGGGGTCTCCACTGATCATTTTCCATAGGCTCACACAACTAGCAGATAGCATTTTACAGAACGTAACGGTACAATATGAAGGTATATGTAGTGATACCGCCTGCTACGCAGGGGTCCCGGGTTATAATCTGGCAGCTGGAAGTTTGTATGTTTTATGGAAATGCGCATGAATATGCACTATATTCGTATACAAATACCTCCGCGTAGTACAGTTAGGTTGTGTAAAATGTTATCTGCTTGTTATGTGAGGCTATGGGAAATGACCAGTGGAAACCCCGTTGCTCAACAACGTGAGACGAAGAGTATTCGACTACATAGTAATCGAGTATTCATTTCTCTTTAGGGGAGATCATAGCCTAGCGGTAGTGCTACCGCCTGGTACGTAAGTGTCACAGGTTCGATCCTGACTGTTGGGGGTTTGTATGTTATGTGGAAGTGCTGTGAACAAGGATTTTCAGCCCTTGTGACAATCAGGAATCGTCTGAATCCTCCGTGTGATTTGCGCTGTGCTCTGGAAGAACTCGCGCATGAAATGAATGAACATTACGGTAGCCACTAAAATACTCAATGTTTTCTTCCTTCTAAATTTTTTCAATGAATTCCATATTGAGAGAGAAATTATCAAATTCCTTTCATTTGTATGGTCATAGAAAAGCATTATCATGTTACCACAATTATTTCTGAGTCTATAAGGGCCCACTCATGAAGCAGCGTCGTAGTTGCCAGTCAAATGTTCGCTTTTCTTTGCCCGCCTAATTTTGCAATGAATTACATTTGCCTGAAGTTGAACCTTTCATTTTTTTTGAACAACATAAGAAATATCTAAATTTATTGATTATAGAATTAAAGTAGAATTCAATAAAACTTATTGGATAAACTAAATGAAGAAACGCTGAGACTTATATTTCTGCTTTGAGGGTCGGAAGGCCAGAGAAATTGTGTTCAGGGTCACGTCCGAAAAAGTATGGGAAACACTGCCCGAATAGAGTACCTCAGGTAACATCCTGATCGCTGGTTACTGGTGAGTACCTCAGGTAACTAACTGCCTGCTGGTTACTGGTGAATACCTCTGATAGCACGCTGCCCTCTGGCCCCTAGTGAGTACCCAGGTAGCACGCTGCCTGCTGGTCACTGATGAGTACCTCATGTAATACATTGCCCTCTCGTCACTAGTGAGTATCCCAGGTAACTAGCGGGCCGCTTGTCACTGGTGAGAACCTCAGGTAGCACGCTGCCTGCTGGTCCCTGGTGAGTTCCTCAGGTAACAAGATGCCCGTTGTTCACGAGTGAGTACTTTAGGTAACTTCCTACCCTCTGGTGACTCGTGAGTACCTCAGGTAACAAGCTGCTCGCCAATCAATGGTGAGTACCCAGGTAACACGCTGCCTGCTGGTCACTGATGAGTACCCCCGTCAATACGTTGGTCAATGTTAAGTACCTTAGGTAACACGCTGCCCGCTGATTACTAGTGAGTAACCCACGTATCACTTTGCCCGCTGGTCAATGGAGAGTACTCTAGGTAACACACTGCTCATTGGTCACTGGTGATTACCCAAGGAAACCATCTGCCTGCATTTCCCTTGTGAGTACATCAGGGAACTATATAGCCAATGGTCACTGGTGAGTACTTCAGGTAACTAGACACCCGCTGATTACTGTTGATTATGTAACAAGTTGCGCGCTGGTCACTGGTGAGTAGTCCAGGTAACACGTTGCGCGCTGGTCACTGCTGAGTACCCCTGGTAACAATCTGCTTGCTGGTCCCTGGTAAGTAAGCCAGGTAACATGTTGCCCTTTGATTACTGGTGAGTACCTCAGGTAGCAAGATGCCCGCTTGTCTCTGGTGAGCACCCCTGGTAAGAAGGTGCTCGTTGGTAACTGGTGAATACCTAAGGTAGCACGCTGTCTGCTGAGTGGCCTAGGTAACATGTTACCCACTGGTTAGTGGTAAGTATCCCATTTAATACGCTGCTCATTGATCACTGGTGAGTACCCCAGGTATGACGCTTCCCGCTGTTCAGTAGTAATTGCCTCAGATAACACACTGCCCACTATCCACTGGTGACTACCCAGGTACCTCATGTAACACGCTGCCTGCTGGTCACTGGTGAGTACCTCAGGTAACTCCTTGCCAGATGGTCACTGTTGAGTACCCCAGGTAACACGCTGCTCGCATGTCACTTGTGAGTACCTCAGGCAACACACTTTCCTCTGTTCACCAGTGAGTGCCCCAGGTATCACACTGCCTGCAGGTTACTAGTGAGTATCTTAGGTAACCTGCTGCTGGCAAGTCATTGGTGAGCACCTCAAGTAACACGCTGCTCACTGGTCACTGGTGGGTATCCCTGGTAAGAATCTACTTGCTGGTCACTGGTGAGTACCTCAGTTAACACGCTGCCTGCTGGTCATTGGTGAGTATACCAGGTAATACGCTGCCGATGGTCACTGGTTAGTACCCCAAGGTAACACGTCCCTCGCTGGTCAGTGGTGAGTACCCAATGTAACACGTTGCTCGCTGATCACTGGTCACTTTTGAGTGCCCTAGGTATCACGATGCCTGCTAGTCACTAGTGAGTGCCACAGATAACATGCTGCCCGCTGGTTACTGGTGAGTACCTAAGGTAACACGCTGCCCGCTGTTCACTGGTGAGTACACCAAGTAACACTCTGCTCGCTGGTCACTGGTGAGTACACCAGGTAACACGCTGCTCGCTGGTCACAGGTAAGTACACCAGGTAACACTCTGCTCGCTGGTCACTGGTGAGTACACCAGGTAACACGCTGCTCGCTGGTCACAGGTAAGTACACCAGGTAACACGCTGCTCGCTGGTCACTGGTGAGTACACCAGGTAACACGTTGCTCGCTGGTCACTGGTAAGTACACCAAGTAACACGCTGCTCGCTGGTCACTGGTGAGTACACCAGGTAACACGCTGCCTGCTGGTCACTGGTAAGTACACCAGGTAACACGCTGCTCGCTGGTCACTGGCGAGTACACCAGGTAACACGCTGCCTGCTGGTCACTGGTGAGTACACCAGGTAACACGCTGCTCGCTGGTCACTGGCGAGTACACCAGGTAACACGCTGCCTGCTGGTCACTGGTGAGTACACCAGGTAACACGCTGCTCGCTGGTCACTGGTGTGTAACCAAGTAACACGCTGCCCGCTGGTCACTGGTGAGTACACCAGGCAACACTTTGCCCACTTATAACTGGTGAGTACCCCAGGTATCACGCTCCCAGTGATCAATTTTGAGTGCCCAAATAACACTGGTTACTGAAGAGTACCTCAGACAAAATGACGACGAAGATCCCTGGTGAGTACACCAGGTAACACGCTGACCGCTGGTCACTGGCGAGTACACCAGGTAACACGCTGCTCGCTGGTCACCGGCGAGTACACCAGGTAACACGCTGCTCGCTGGTCACTGGTGTGTAACCAAGTAACACGCTGCCCGCTGGTCACTGGTGTGTAACCAAGTAACACGCTGCCCGCTGGTCACTGGTGAGTGCACCAGGTAACACGCTGCTCAATGGTCACTGAAGAGTACCTCAGACAAAACGACGACGAAAGTCCCTGGGGAGTACACCAGGTAACAAGCTGCTCGCTGGCCTTTGCTGACTACCCCAAGTAACATGCTGCACGCTGGTCACTGGTGCGTACTTCAGGTAAAACGCTGCTCATAAGTCACTGGTGAGTACCACATTTAGCATGCTGCCCGCTGATCACTAGTGAGTACCCTAGGTAACACGCTGCCTGTTGGTCGGTGGTGAGTATCCCAGGTAAGAAGCTGCTAGCTAGTCACTGTTGATTACCTCAGGTATCACGCTGCCCCTTTGGTCACTAGTGAGTGCTTCATGTATCACGTTGCCCGTTGGTCACTGATGAGTACTCCAGGTAACACGCTGCCCGCTGTTCACTGGTGTGTAACCCAGGTAACACATTGCCCACTGGTTATTGGTAACCCAAGGTAACACGCTGCCCGCTGGGCACTGGTTAGTGCCCAAGGTAATTAGCTGCCCCCAGTTCACTTCTGAGTGCCCAAGGTAGCCTCATGTAACACGTTGATTGCGGGTTAATGGTGAGTACCTCAGTTAACACCCTGCCCACTGGTTATTAGTTAGTGCCCCAGGTAACACGCTGCCCTCTGGTCACTTGTGAGTACCACATTTAGCATGCTGCCCGCTGGTTACTAATAAGTACCCTAGGTAACACGCCGCCCGTTGGTCGGAGGTGAGTTTTCCCAGGCAATAAGCTGCTAGATGGTCACTGTTGAGTACCTCAGGTATCACCCTGCCCGCTGGTCACTAGTGAGTACCCCACGTATCACGCTGCCCGCTGGTCACTAGTGAGTACCCCATGTATAACGCTGCCCGTAGGTCACTAGTAAGTACCCCAAGTAACAGGGTGCCCGTTGTTCACTGCTGAGTACCCCAGGTTACACGTTGCCCACTAATTACTGGTAAGTATCCCAGGTATCACGTTACCCACTAAACAATTTTGACTGCCCAAGGGAACATGCTTCCCGCTAGTCAGTGATGAGTACCTCACCCAACACACTGCTTGCGGGTTACTGGTGAGTACCTCAGGGAACACACTGCCCACTGGTTATTGGTGAGTACACCAGGTAGCACATTGGTGAGTGCATCAGTTAACACGCTGCCCGCAGGTCACTTGTGAGTACCACATTTAGCATGCTGCCGGCTGGTCACTGGTAAGTATCCCAGGTAACACGGTGCCCGCTGGTCAGTGGTGAGTACCCTGGGTAACACGCAGCTCGCTGATCACCGGTGAGTACCCTCGGTATCACGCTGCCCGCTGGTCGCCAGTGAGTACCCTAGATATCACGCAACTCTTCCGCTGGTCACTGCTGAGTATCCCAGGTAGCGTGGTGTTCGCTTGTCACTGGTGATTACCGTAGGTAACATGCTGCCTATTGGTCACTAGTGAGTGCCCGAGGTATTACGCTGCCAGACTGGTCCCTGGTGAGTACCATAGCTAACATGCTACCCGCTGGTCGTTGGAGAGTACCCCAGGTAACACGCTACCTGTTGCTCACTGGTGAGTACCCTTGGTAACACGCTGCACGCTGGTCACTGTTGAGTACTCCACGTAAAACGCTTCCTACTGGTCACTGGTTCCATCTAGTTACAAAAGGCAACGAATAACTACCTTGTTACAGGACATGAAAAGATGGCGATAATGCTTAATATGACTGGACACATAATGGACTAGAGTCTGTTGTTCATATTCTTCCCTTATTGTTGTATCATTTAGAGAGAACGAGGATGAAGAGGTATAGCATAACATAAGAAAAGAATGTTACATTAGTCTCTGTTGGTGACAGAGACGTACCCTAACCTGGACCGCTACTGCCATAGGATGAAGGACCGTGTTTTTCCTGATTGGGACCAACTGCTCGACCCGCCTCAGTGACACCTGCCAGCCTGGCGGGTAAGTAGTCATTTATAATTATAGTGCAGAATGTAGTTATCAATGAAACGGAAAATGTTTTTCAAAATCTTTTTGATACATATGAAAAAGGTGTGACATATATTGTAACTTAAATGCCTCGTAACGGTGAAGTAAATAATATGATCAGAGTGAGTCAACAGAACCCAATGTTCAAGATAACTTAATCTGATAAGGGAGACTTTCCTAAGGAGACTCTTAGCCTCCCACCTCAACTCACTTCTGACTATTGCCGCCCTTCGTCCAGAACGCCAGCTCCACCCCTCCCGTCACTCACCACCACCACCTACCTCTCCTTCCCCCCTCGTTACTCGCCACTGCCACTTTTCCCTCCCTCAAGCCAGTCCCGCAACCCCCATCACTCACCATCACCGCCCGCCTCTCCTCCCCAAGCTAACCCCACTCTCTCACCTTTACCCACCACCATCATTTCTCCTCCAGGCCAGCCCCACGAATCCCGTTGCCCAACACCACCACCCACCACTCTTCCCTCCGGTGAGACCCACGCCCCCCGTTACCCGCCATCACAACCTACCTCTCCTCCTTCAAGCCAGCTCCACGCCTCCCATTACCCACCACCACCACCTACGTTTCCTCCCTTAGGTAGGCCCCAAACCCCCAGTTACCTACCACCAACACCTACCTCTCCCCCCAACCCCTAACCAGCTCCGAACCCACGTTTCCCACCTACCTTTCCTCCTCCAGGCAAGCCCTAGGCTCTCCTTTTCCCACCACCATCACATACCTCTCCTCCCTAAGGCCAGCCCCAAGCAAACCCGTTATCCACCACAACCAGCTAGGGTAGGTCGGTGTGGGGGAAATCTGTGTACGGGATCTGAGAAACAAGGTAAAGGATGGATGGGACCTTGGCGGTAGGGATCTTCGGCTAGTAGCGGTAACCTCACAGGCAGAGGAATTAGCAAAGTCAAGCAGGGTCAGTTAGGGACAACTCTGGCAGTATAAGTAGCGGGTTAGCGCAAAGACTCATGTCAACTTTCAGGTAACTTTTAGGAACATTTCTGGTAGGGCTCAATGCAGGGAGGGTCAGAGTAAGGCTTCGAACCCAGAACAGACATAAATAATGACAATGTAAACACGCACACCGACATTAAAGAGAAAAAAAGCCAAATTCAGTCCAGAAATCAAATCAGAATGAAATAAGTTTAATATACACAAATGTCTGGAGCATCATTATGAAACGAGAAGAACTTACATCCTATGCAGTTACTGAAAAACCGAATATTATTGCGATCTCAGAAACGTAGGTAAACTCTGAAAATAAACACTTAATCGCCAGTTAGCAATAACCCGAATACAAACTATTTACGAAAGATCGCTTGTACAGGGTAGGTGGTAGTTTTGATCTACGCTGATAATCTAAGTGCTATTAAGATAAGCAAAGTAGATACATACACTTACAACTATCTTTATATTGACATTACCGACAAGTTCAAAAGTAAACGACGCCTCGGCGTTATTCACAGATCTCCTAAGGAAAAAGAGGACGATAAGATGTTATACAATGAAATAGAAAATAAAATGTAAAGAGGTTATAATCGTAAGAGACTTCAACAGTCTAAACATAAACTGGGCACGTTAACAGGTGACCGAAAGGGAACAAGACTGACGGAACTGATTGAAGACTTTCTCTTGAACAGTTAATAAAAAAAAACTAACAAGAGGTAAAAACATTCTTGATCTTGCCCTCACCAGTGACATAAACGTGATCAACTCTTGCAAAGTAGTCGAGTGTTTGTCAAACAGTTTGCTAAGATTAGAGATAAATTTAGATTATGAAATAAATGGCAACAAACTCTTGATCCCAGATTACAAGCGAGCAAAATTTGAAAACATTAGACAAGAAATTCACAGTACCAATTGGATAAAACGTGACGTTCACACAGCAGAAAAAATGTTGAAATTTTCTGAAAACACACCGCTCAAGATTAAAAATAAAGATATTCCACGAGTTACGAGGAAAACTTGCAATATTTCAATACCATCATGGATGAATAGGAGAATAGGACTAGTTCGCCAAAAGAAGAAAACATAAGAAATCTAAATCAATGGGAACTGATGAAAATCATCAGGTATTAATCAAAATCCAGAGAGAGCGTAAGATCATAAGACAGAGTAAACGCGAGGAAGAAAAAAGTACCCTTGAAAGTTAAGAATAATCCTAAGGAATTCTTCAAATATACAAGACAAAGAAAGACAGTAAAAGAAGAAATTGGACCATTACGAGACGAACATGACACACGAATTACTGACAACAAGGAAATGAGTACCATACTGAATCATTCTTTTAACTCCGTATTCACAATTGAAGAAACATCTCGGACACTGCAGCCAATGAAAATGTTTTAAGGATCTGATGAAGAAGGGTTGAAGGTTAGAAAAATGAAGAACTCTGAAGTACTTAGATACCTGGACCAATTAAATCCTAACAAACCCAACAGCCAAATTAACTTAGCTCCAAGATCTTTAAAGGTCAGGAGACAGCTGATATACATCATAACAAAAATATTCAACAAATCTCTGTCGGATGGTCAGGTACCAACTGACTGGAAACTAGCAAATATTACTCTTATATATAAAAAAGGAGGCAAAAAGTATGCTTTGAACTACCTCCCAATTAGCTTTACGTCAGTTTAAGTAAAATGATGGAAAAAAATTATACGAGATAAAATTGTCACGATTCTAGAACACAAAATCATATCGGACAACCAACACTGTTTCCACAATAAAAGATCCTGCCTGACGAATTTGCTGGAAGTTTTTGTTATTTTTCAGAATTGGGACGAAAATTACCGTCTGATGTAGTATATTTAGATTTCCAAAAGACTTTCGATGATATACCTCACAAGAAACTTTTACATAAACTCAAAGCACACGGAATCGGTGAAGAACTCTGTACATGGATCAGACACTGGCTCACTGGAAGAAAGCAGTGTGCTGTATTAAACGGCGAAGCCTCAGATTGGTTAGACGTAACGAGTGATGTGCCACAGGGGTCGGTCTTACGCCCAGCTCTTTTCATGATATCCATTAATGACCTAGAACTCGGTTTTATATCCTCCAAATTTGCTGACGATACTAAACTAGGAGGTACAGCTGTAAACAGGCGGGACTGCGAAATGATTCAAAGAGATCTTATCTTACCAGCAGAGTGGTCAGACAGACGGCAAAGGATCTTACAAGTGAAAAATTATGCACTTTGGAGACTAGAATATACGATACGACTACAAACTATTCGGAAACCCTGTAACTAAAGTAAATGAAGAAAAGGACTTTGGAGTTGTCCTTAGCAACAGTTTAGAATACACTAAACGGTATCAAGCAGCAAGTAAAAAAGGTAACCAAATGTTAGGTTTCATAGTCAGGAACAGATTACAAGACACCAGAAACAATTCTCACACTTTATAGTTCTCTGGTAAGGCCACACCTTGAATGTGCAGTCCAGTTTTGGTCCCCAAACAATAAAAGAGACGAGGATAAATCAAAGCAAGTGCAAAGACGCGCAACAAAATTGATCCCATCCCTTCGAAATCTGGCATACGAAGAGAGGCTAAAACGATTGGATCTCTTCTCCCTTGAAAACGTACACTTCGCAGCGGCTTAATCCAAGTGTTCAAAATTCTGAACAAGTTTGATAAAGTAAACCACGAGCATCTTTTCAAAATACAAGAAAATGCAGTTACTAGGACAAGTAGAATAAAATTCAAAGCTAAAAGATGTACGGAGGTGGGAAAAAGCTTCTTTTCCTATAGGTGTGTTAAGCACTGGAATAAGTCACCGTCAGGCATAGTAAATGCCAAGACTATAAATATCTTCAAAAGTCGTTTAGACAAATATCTTATATTTTAGGTATACTCAGAAAAAACGCCAGAAATGAACGTATAAACGACATCGGTAACGGAGACACTGCAAGGCTAATGTGTGGCAGCGGGGAGCTGGTGATAAACTTAAGATATTACTGAGCGGAATTACTGTTTTTTGTCAGGTTACATCACATCTTTTTTTTTCAGACAGCCCCATTAGTGGGCCAGTCAGGCCTCCTGTTGTCTGTCTTTCTCATGTAAACTCACGTAAATTACCTCTCCTCCCCCAGACCAGCCCCAAGCCCCTCGATTCCCAGCACCACCAACCCAAGCCAGTCCAAGGTCCTCCGTTACCCTCCACCACCGCCTACCTCTCCTTCCTCAGGCCAACCCCACGTTTCCTATTTCCCATCACCTCCACCTACCTATCCTCCCTCAGGTTAGCCACACACACCCCGTTACCCACCACCCCCACCTACCTCATCTCCCTCAGACAAGCGCCCCGCCCCACCCTGTTACTCACCATCACCGCCAACCCTTCTTCCCACGCCCTAGCTTACCCACGACCACCATCTACCTCTACTCCCTCAGACCAACCCCATACCTTCCGTTACCCATCAGTGCTGCCTACCTCTCCTCCTCCTGAGGAGCCCCAAACTCCAAGTCCTCCGTTACCCACCACCACCACCCACTTCACCTCCCCTAGACCAGAATCCCCCCCCCCTACCCTTTCCTACCGCCACCACCTATCTCTTTTTCCTCAGGCCAGCCTCACACCCTCCGATACCCACAACCACCACCTATCTCTCCTCCCACAAGTTAGCCCCACAACACCCGTTACCCACCACCCACACCTACAACTCCTCCCTCAGGCCATACCCACGCCCCCCATTGCCCACCACAACCACCTGCCTCTAATCCCTCAGGCCTGCCTCAAGTCCCCAGTCACCCAACACCACCACCTACCTCTCCTCCCTCAGACCAGACCCACGCCCTCCTTCACCCACCAATACCACCTACCACTCCTCCTCCAGAACAACCCTAAACCACAAGTCCTCCGTTACCCACCACCACCACCTACCTCCCCTCCCTCAGACCAGACCCACGCCCCCCATTACCCACCACAACCTCCTACCTCTACTCCCCCAGGCTATCCACAATCCCCCCGTTACTCACAACCATCATTTACCTCCTCTCCCTCGGGAAACCCCACGCCCTCCGTTAGCAACCATCATCACCTACCTCTCCTCCTCTACACAACCCACCCTCCCTTCCCTACCGTTTCCCACCACCACCACCTACCTCTTCTCCCTCATAACAGCCCCACACCCTCCGATACTCATCACCACCACCTACTTCTCCTCCCTCAGGTTATGCCACTCACCCCCTGTCACCCACCATCCCCACCTACCTCTAATCCCTCAGACCTGCCCCAAGCCCCAAGTCACCCAACACCACCACCTACCTCTACACATTCAGGCCAGCCTCATACCCTCCGTTACCCACCAATACCACCTACCTCTCCTCTAGAGCAACCCCAAATCACAAGTCCTCCGCTACCCACCACTACCACCAACCTCTCCTCCCTCAGGCCAGAGCCACGCCCCCCGTTACCCACCACAACCACATATCTCTCCCCCCTCAAGCTAGACCCAATCCTCCTGTTTCCCAGAAGCACCACATACCTCTCTTCCCTCAGGCCAGCCCCACGCCCTCCGTTACCCACAACCACACCTACCTTCCACACCCTCCGTTACCCACCACCACCACCTACCTCTCCTCCCCCAGTCCACCCCAAAGCCCCCCGATAGCCACCACTACCACATACCTCTCTTCCCTCAGGCCAGCCCCACGCCCTCCGTTACCCACCACCACCAACTACGTCTCCTCCCTTAGGCAGGCCAGAAGCTCGCAGATACCTACCACCAACACCTACCTTTCCTCCTGCACACCAGCTCCAAACCTCCATCGCCTAAAACAACCACATGCCTCTCCTTCCTCAGGCCAGCCCCACTCCCTCCGTTACTCTCTACCCCCACTAACCTCTCCACCCCCAGACCAGCCCCGTGTCCTCCGTTACCCACCACCACCACCTACCACTCCTTTCCCAATCCAGCCGCACGCCCTCCGTTACGCAACACCACCACCTACCTCTCTTCTCCTAAGCCATCCCCACTCCCCCCGTTGCCCATGACCACAACCTACCCCTCCTTCAGGCTAGTCCCAGGCCCTGCCTTACCCACAACCACCACCTACCTCTCCTACTTCAGACCAGCCCCTCGCCCTCTTTACCCAGCACCACCATCTACCTCTCCTCGCCAAAAACAGCCTAAGCTCTCCGTTACCCACCACCAAACTCTACCTCTCATCCCTAAGGAGAGCCCCAAGCACCACGGTAACAAACCATTGATTCTCCACCCCTAGACCAGCCCCAACCTCCCCATTACCTACCACCACCAACTACCACTCCTTCCTCAGGCCAGCCCAACGCCCTACGTTATCCACCACCACCACTTACCTCTCCCCCCTCAGTCCAGCCCTACGCCCCTCGTTACTCACCATCACCACCAACCTCTCTATCCTCAGGCCAGTCGCATGCCCTCCGTTACCCACCACCACCACCAACTTCTATTTTCTAAGGCCTGCCCAAAGCCCCTAGCTAACCAACACCATCACTTACCTCTCCTTCCAAAACAAGCTTCACACCCTCTGTTACCCACCAATACCACATACCTCTCCTCCACCAGGCAGCCCCCAGGTCACCCGTCATCCAACACCACCACCTGCCTCTCATCCCTCAGGCCAGTCTAACGCCCTTTGTTACCCATCATCACTACCTACCTCTCCTATACTCTCTCAGCTCAGCCTTACACACTCCGTTACCCATCACCACCACCACCACCTACCTTTCCTTCCAAAGGCCATCCCCAAGCCCTTCATTACCCTCCACCACCAACAACCTCTCCACCCCCACACCAATTCTCCCGTTATCCACCACCACCACCACCAACTACCTCTCGTCCCGCAGCCCAACCCAACACCCACTGTTACCCACCGGCACCGACTACCTCTCGTCCCTCAGGCCAGTCCCACGCCCCTCGTCACCCATCACCTCCACTTTCCTCTCCTCCCTCAGGTAAGCCCACGCCCTTCATTACCCACCACCACCACCTATCTCTCTTCCCTTAAGCCAGCCATACTTTAGCCAGCCATACTTAAGCCAGCCATACTTAAGCCAGCCATACTCTTCCCTTAAGCCAGCCCGTTACTCATCACCATCACCTACCTCTCTTCCCTCAGGTCAACCACACGCCCTCCACTACCCACCAACACTACCAACCTCTACTCCCTCAGGCCAGACTCACGCCCTACGTTACCCACCACAACCAATCATCTTTCCTCCCTCAGGCCAACCCCACGGAATCCATTACCCACAACCACCATTCACGTCTCCATTAGGCAGGCCCCAAACCCCCAGATACCTATCACAACCACGTACTTCCTCTCCCCCAGACCAGCCCTAACCTCCCCGTTACCCACCACCACCACCACTAACTCTCCTCCTTCAGGCAAGCCCCACGCCCTCCTGTACCCACAGCCTATCCATACCTCTCCTCCCTCAGGCCAGCCCCATAGCCCATGTTACCCACCACCACTACATGCCTCTCCTCCCTCAGGCTAGCCCCAGGCCCCCAGTTACCTACCACCACCAACTAACTCTCCTCTCTCAGGCCACCCCCCCCCCCCTCGTTACCCATCACCACCACCTACCTATCTTCCGTCTGGCCAGTCCAACGCCCCACGTTACCCACCACCACCAGTTACCTCTCCTCCTTCAGGCCAGCTTCACGCCCTCCGTTACCCAACACCACCACCACCTGCCAGTCCTCCCCCACAACAGCCCCATGCCCTACGTCACTCACCACCACCATCTACATCTCGTCTCTTAGGGCATCCCAAAGACCCCTATCAACCACCACCTCCACCTACCTCTCCTCCCCCAATCCAGCCCTAAGCCCCCAGTCACCCACCACCACATCCCTATACTTTCTAAGGCCTGCCCAAAGCCCCTAGCTAACCAACACCACCACTTACCTCTCCTCCCTCAGGCAAGCCTCACACCCTCCATTGCCCACCAATACCACCTACCTCTCCTCCACCATAGCTGCCCAGGTCCTCCGTTACCCAAAAACATTACCTACATCTTCTCCCCCAGGCCTGCCCAACGCCCTCTGTTGCCCACCATCACCACCTACCTCTCCTTCCTTAATCCAGCCCCACGACCGCCGTTACTCAACACTAACCTCTACCTATACTCCCTCAGGTCAGCCCCACGCCCTCATTTACCCACCACCTACCTATCCTGCCAAAGGCCAGCCCCAAGCTCTCCATTACCCACCACTACCACCTCCCTCTCCTCCCCTAGACCAGCACCAATTCTCCCGTTATCCACCACCACCAAATACCTTTCGTCCCACAAGCCAGCCCAACGCCCACCATTACTCACCGGCATCGCCTACCTCTTGTTCCTCAGGCCAGTCCCACGGCCCCCGTTACCCATCATCTCCCCTTCCTCTTTTCCCTGAGGTAAGTCCCACGCCCCCCGTTACCCGTCACCTCCCCTTCCTCTTCTCCCTGAGGTAAGTCCCACACCCCAAGTTACCCACTAACTCATCCCTCAGGCCAGCTCAACGCCCTTCCTTACCCATCACCACTACATACGTCTCTTCCCTTAAGCCAGCCCCACGCCCTCATTTATCCACAACCACCACCTATATCTCCTTAAGGCCAGTTCCACGCCCTCTGTTACCCGCCACAACCACCTACCTCTCTTCCCTCAGGTGTTACGAACCTTATCCCTTCCTTTAAGGGTGTATAATCAGCCTATAGGCCCATTAAGAGAGAACCCTGAAATAGTGGCTTCTGTTAACAGAGAAACTTGGGCTAGACACAGATTCCCTTACCATCTGGCTAATATCTCCTGACAGCTGACGGCCGCTTGATATATATATACACTTCTCTTACTTCCAACAGTGGTCAAACACCAACCACAGTGGTAAAAGAGTTATAAGAATATATTAACTTCAACAAAAGTAAACAGGTCTTCTCTCTAAACACAGAAATACTATCTACTCTTAATATACTATCTACTCTTAATATACTCCCTCTACTTATTTTACTTAGCAAATCTTAGGCAGATATGATGACCAATTTATGACATAAGTCTTTGAAATCATTAAGATGTGTACGGGTGATATAATACATTTACCCAACACCATTGTACCACATTCTACCCAAAAGCAGTTCAGAGGGAGAAGCCGATCAGAACGAAAATATTCGAATACTTTATCTATTCTTGTATACAAGTACTTACTATTATTTCATTTTATCTCTTACATATTCATTGGTCTTCCGTAAATTATAATGATAGAAGTAATAGCTACTATTAATTCATTTACAATCTGATAAATAGAATTTCATATTGCAACATACGACAATAAGACTTTTCCAAAGAATAAAATGTACCTTAGAAAACTTTACATATAATGGATAACTGAAACAATTATTGGTAAAGAAGGGAGACAACTGTAACATTCCCCTCCTGAAAGAGCCATGAGTCAGCAACTAGTTGACTCATGACTAAATGGAATATGAGACAAAAGGCATCAGCTACATAATTATCTTTTCCTCTTATATGTTTAATAATCAAATCATAATCTTGTAACAAAAGACTCCACCTTGTCAAATGTTGGTTTAGATTTTTCATCTTATGTAAAAATACAAAGGGATTGTGATCTGTAAACACTTGGATCGGCCTACCTACTCCTCTCAAATATACATCAAAATTATTCGAACTGAAAATCATTGCCAATGGTTCTTTTTCAATAGTACAGTAGTTTTTCTGATATGAAACTTCTTTCAAAAAATAACAAATTGGAAAATCAATATCATAATTTGTAGTAGAAAGTATGGGTGTACATACAAGTATCTGTTCCAGTTTCTTAAAGCCCTCAGCACATTAATCACTCCATATAGATTTGACTTTCTTTGACAATAAGTTGGCCAATGGCAAAGCAATGATTGAAAAATTCTTACAAAAACCTACGATTTTATCCAGCCATACCCAGATATCTCAATTCTTTCTTATTTGTAGGTACTGGAAATTGTACAATACTTTCCATCTTAGCATTAATTGGTTTGACACATCCCTGACCAACAACATAACCTAAATATTCTACAGTTGCTCTTGCAAATTCACTCTTTACAAGGTTTACAGTTAGATTTCCTTTGTCCAACCTATTCAACACTTCCCTCATTAGATACAAATCTTCTTCCCAAGTTTTGAAAAATTTTTAACATCACACAATACTTGATTTACTAATCTTTGGAAAGTACTGCCACTATTTTTCATACCAAAGGGCAACACTTTATACTGATACAAACTATCCATAGTTACAAATGTAGAAATTTATATTGCTCTATCAGTCAAATCCAACATAGTTACAAATTTAGCATCTCGTGTCTAATCAATACAAACATACACTCTTGGAATAAGATACGAATGACCTTATATACCTTTCTGAAATCAGTGCAAAATCTATAGGAAATACCATCAGGTTTGTTGATTAACACACACTCCAAGGACTGTTACTTTTTTCAATCAGATCATTGTCAAGCATATACTGCGCTTCTTTTCTTATCATTTCTCTCATTTTAGGATTCACTCTATGTGGGTGCTGTTTAACAGATGTTGCATTTTCATTTTCGAAATCATGCTGTAATACATCAGTTCTCCAAGGAGCATCAGAAAACAAACACCTAAACTCACTCATTATTTGTATAATCTCATCTCTTCTCCCAGTTTCTAAATGATCAAGCCTCTTTTTCAAATTATCTAATACACCTGAATTTCTTAACAGTTTGTTTTCACATCTCAACTTTGTTTTTTCATTTTCATCCATTTTTTCTGCATCATCAGACATAACATGCACAATGCACATTTGTAACATCATCATCCTTTGCAGAATTTTTATCATGATAAGATTTTATCATGCTTACGTGACACAGTTGGCTTAGCTTGCGTCTTTCTGGAGTATTCACAATATAGTTTAACTTATCCGCTCTTTTCTCAATAACCCAGGGACCATAAAATCTTGCCCTCAAAGAATTTCCTGTCTGAGGCAATAATTCCAACACTCTATGGCCTGGTTTGAACTCTGCTACAAGATTTCTTGTCATTCAAGACTCTCATAGCTTCTTGACACTATTTCAGATTTTCTACAGCAATCTCTCTAGCCCTACACAATCTATTTTTAGAATCTGAAATATACTTCAGTCACCCAGGATAATCACTCTTCCCTATCTACTTCTCTTTCAACATACTCAGTAGACCTCTTATTTCATGTCGATACACTAACTCAAAGGGGCTAAAACCTGTAGACTCGTGTACTGCATCTCTCATAGCAAACAATGCTAAAGGGAGACCCTCATCCCAGTCTACTGACAATTCTGCACAATACATTCTCAAAGGATCTTATAAAGTCTGATGGAATCTCTCCACAACTCCTTGGCTCTGTGGGTGATAAGCACTTGACACATTATGTGTTATATATAACCCCCTTTGATATATTCTTCAACACTCCTGAAGTGGAATTACTTCCTTGGTCTAACTTCATAATCTCATGCATACCCATTTAGGAAAAATATTTCACAAAGTCTCTTACAATACTCTTAGAATGTATGCTACGTATTGGTACTGCTTCTGGAAATCTGGTAGATGAATACTGATTTCCTTTATGTGTTTTAGGTAGAGGACCTACACAATCAATTACAATTTTGCTAAAAGGTTAAAGAAATGCAGAAATTGGCTGCAATGCTGCTGGCTGGTTTACCTACTCTGATATAATTCACAGGTCTTACAATACTGGGATACATCTTTCTTCATATCTGGCCAATGAAAATGAATTAATAATCTGTCATTTGTCTTCCTAACTCCCAAATATCCATACAAACTAGAACTATGAGATAACGCAATAACATGTACCCTATAATTCTTTGGAACAACAATCTGCTTTCTGATCTCCCAGTGACCAGATGCTGGAACATGACCAGGCTTCCATCTTCTCATTAACACATCATTTTGTACATAAAATCCAACTGACACATCACACTTACCCCCATTTCTAGCAGCTTCACTCAAACATTCTTTCAACTTCTCATCACCATTCTGTCACTTTGTCAACTCTTCCTTGTCCACAACGAATTCTGGAAATATATGAATTTTTCATTCCACAGTCCTCCTCTCATTTCCAAATTCTACTGTATTATCTCTAGTTACATACTCTTCATTAAACAATTCACCCAAATCGTATTCAGTTTCTCATCTTTAATATTGACCTGGTCACAACACAAGCTGGACAAACAGTTTCACTAAACTCTTCATTACTATCAGTCTGATTCTCTACAGTCTTATCTGTCATGCGTTACATCTTTACAATAGTCTCTACATCAAATGGATGACTGCTCATAATAGGCTCTGGGACTAATTTGTCAGTCAAATCATTCCCCAATAGCATGTGTACGCCAGGCATAGGAAATTCCTCACATATCCAAACTTTTACTCCGCCACTCACCAGTCCATGTGATATAATGAATTGGGACAGTTGTCCTTGACTTTAACTCTCTTGCACTTATTTTTTCCCCTAGAATAAGACTCCTTTGTTCACTTTAATACATCTTACAGAATAAAACTCTGATTTGCTCCAGAATCTCTCAATATCAAAATTTTCTTTTCATGACTACTTTTAATCCCAACCTTTCCCTCAGTAATATATTGCTAATGATTCACAGGTTTTGGTTTATTCGCAGTATACTCATTACCTCTTACCTCACTAAAATCCTGTCTCTATTCCCAAGCAACAATTAATCCTATAGTCTTTGGGGATTTTTGACACTGATATTTACCATGACCAAATTCTCTACAACCCTAACATTTCATTGGTGGTCTCTCCTGTCCACTAACATAAAGGATTATGACTAAACTAAGGTCTTGAATACCTGTATTGTGATTGTTTTTGGAATCTATTTCCAACATTGTTTTGTGGCTCATAGTTAGATGGACCTTCCACTAAATAATGTTGACTAGACTGTTTGATATCTGAATAGTTTGGATATTAATAAGGTTTATCATAATTCTGCCTATTACTGTTTTATCACACCTTGTTTCCGTGATATTTCTCCCTTATAATATTTGTGAACTAATTCTAACTGGTCAGCCATCCTGGCTGCATCCATCACATTTTTCACTCTACTCTTACTTATTTCATAGTTCACTTCAGGGAGTACAATACTTTTGAACTGCTCCAACAGGACTAGTTGTCTCATTTCCTCCCTTGTCTCTGCTTCCACAGACTTACACCCCCTGTCGAATTTCATTCCACACTCTTTAGCCGCCTCAAGATGAGTTCCACTAAATTTCTTGATATCCCTAAACCTTCTCCTGTACGCTTCTGCATCCAATTCCACAGTTTTCAGTACTGCCTCCTTAACAGCCTTATAATCTACTGACTCCATCATACTAAGACATACATACATACGCCTCTCTAGCCTTACCCTTAAATTCACTTTGCACCAAAATAGCCCAGTCACTTTCATCCCATTCTTTAATAGTTGCAAGTTTTTCAAATGGAATAAAGAAGTCCTCAGCTTCTTCTATAAGCTCAGTTAAATGACTTAATTCTATCATGTTTATCTCCATTTTTTTTTCTTGTACTTGTTCTCTCCTGTTTGTGATTGCCTAAGTCTTACCTCTTTATCTGCCTGTATTCTCTCTTTTCCTGCCTCCATTTGCATTTTCTTGAGTTCAAATTCTAACCTCAACCTCTCCATTGCCATTTTTTAACTTATCTGTCCCTCATCATCACCACTATTTTCAACACCTTCACATTCCTTCAATATTGATAAAGACAGCAACTGATCAATCAATTCTCTCTGTTTATCACCTTTGACAAGTGTCCTCATAGAAATTCTATGATTAGCTGCAACGTAACTCAGTTCATCTTTATCACAGTGGTACAGAAAGTGTATAACCTGGGTTTACTAAATTTCTTAATGTTATATGCCATGTTTAAACAAAACGTATATACAATTACGAACACTTTCTTGTTTAGAGAAATCTTCTCCAGTATATTACAAGAGTGCACAGTAGAGTACTAACCCACAACACTTCGGTACCACTTGGTTACGTACACGTGATTTCAGCTACCAATACATATGATTTCACTCCCAGTATACTTGATTCAGTCTCTGGACGTTTAGTCTCACATCATCCTTCCTGGACAGTAGGTTTCACGTATTCAAATCCCGGGCAGGCCCCCATGTTACGAACCTCACCTCTTCCTCTACGGATGTATAATCAGCCCACGGGCTGATTAAGAAAGAACTCTGAAATAATGGCTTCTGTTAACAGAGACATTTAGGCTAGACACAGTTACCCTTAATGTCTGGCTAACATATCCTGACAGTTGATGGCCGCTTGATATATGTACATACACACACGCACACACACACATATATATATATATGTACATATTTTATTTATTTATTCATTTTGCTTTGTCGCTGTCTCCCGCGTTAGCGAGGTAGCGCACGGAAACAGACGAAAGACTGGGCCAACCCACCCACATACACATGTATATACATACACGTCCACACACGCAAATATACATACCTATACATCTCAACGTATACATATATATACACACACAGACATATACATATATACACATGTACATAATTCATACTGTCTGCCTTTATTCATTACTACCGCCACCTCGCCACACATGAAATAACACCCCCTCCCCCCTCAAGTGTGCGAGGTAGCACTAGGAAAAGACAACAAAGGCACCATTCGTTCACACTCAGTCTCTAGCTGTCATGTAATAATGCACCGAAACCACAGCTTCCTTTCCACATCCAGGCCCCACAGAACTTTCCATGGTTTACCCCAGACGCTTCACATACCCTGGTTCAATCCATTGACATCACGTCGACCCCGGTATACCACATCGTTCCAATTCGCTCTATTCCTTGCACGCCTTTCACCCTCCTGCATGTTCAGGCCCCGATCACTCAGAATATTATTGACTCCATCTTTCCACCTCCAATTTGGTCTCCCACTTATCCTCGTTCCCTCCACCTCCGACACATATATCCTCTTGGTCAATCTTTCCTCACTCATTCTCTCGATGTGACCTAACCATTTCAAAACACCCTCTTCTGCTCTCTCAACCACACTTTTTATTACCACACATCTCTCTTACCGTTACATTACTTACTCGATCAAACCCCCTCACACAACATATTGTCCTCAAACATCTCATTTCCAGCTTAATCCACCCTCCTGCGCACAACTCTATCCATAGCCCACGCCTCGCAACCATACAACGTTGTTGGAACCACTATTCCTTCAAACATACCTATTTTTGCTTTCCGAGATAATGTTCTCGGTTTCCACACATTCTTCAAGGCTTCCAGACTTTTTGCCCCCTCCCCCACCCTATGATTCATTTCCGCTTCCATAGTTCCATCCGGTGCCAGATCCACTCCCAGATATCTAAAACACTTCATTTCCTCCAGTTCTTCTCCATTCAAACTTACCTCCCAATTGACTTGACCCTTAACCCTACTGTACCTAATATCCTTGCTCTTATTCACATTTACTCTCAACTTTCTTCTTTCACACACTTTACCAAACTCAGTCACCAGCTTCTGCAGTTTCTCATGAATCAGCCACCGGCGCTGTATCATCAGCGAACAACAAATGGCTTACATCCTAAGCTCTCTGATCCACAACAGAATGCATACCTGCCCCTCTCTCCAAAGCTCTTGCATTCACCTCCCTAACGACCCCATCATAAAGAAATTAAACAACCATGGAGACATCACACACCCCTGCCGCAAACCTACATTCACTGAAAACCAATCACTTTCCTCTCTTCCTATACGTACACATGCCTTACATCCTCGATAAAAACTTTTCACTGCTTCTAACAGCTTGCCTCCCACACCATACATTCTTAATACCTTCCTCAGAGCATCTCTATCAACTCTAGCATATGCCTTCTCCAGACCCATAAATGTTACATACAAATTCATTTGCTTTTCTATTTCTCACATACATTCTTCAAAGCAAACACGTGATCCACACATCCTCTACCACTTCTGAAACCACGCTGCTCTTCCCCAATCTGATGCTCTGTACATGCCTTCACCCTCTCAGTCAATACCCTCCCATATAATTTACCAGGAATACTCAACAAACTTATACCTCTTTAATTTGAGCACTCACCTTTGTCCCCTTTTACTTTGTACGATGGCACTATGGAAGCATTCCGCCAGTCCTCAGGCACCTCACCATAAATCATACATACATTGAATAACCTTACCAACCAGTCAACAATACAGTCACCCCCTTTTTTAATAAATTCCACTGCAATACCATCCAAACCTACTGGCTTGCCGGCTTTCATCTTCCGTAAAGCTTTTACTACCTCTTCTCTTTTTACCAAATCATTTTCCCTAACCCTCTCACCTTGCACACCACCTCGACCAAAACACCCTATCATCAAACACATTCAACAAACCTTAAAAATACTCACTCCATCTCCTTCTCATATCACCACTATTTGTTATCACCTCCCCATTAGCCCCCTTCACTGAAGTTCCCATTTGTTCCCTTGTCTTACCCACTTTATTTAGCTCCTTCCAGAACATCTTTTTATTTTCCCTAAAATTTAATGATACTCTCTCACACTATCTCTCATTTGCCCTCTTTTTCACCTCTTGCACCTTTCTCTTGACCTCCTGCCTCTTTCTTTTATACATCTCCCACTCATTTGCATTATTTCCCTACAAAAATCGTCCAAATGCCTCTCTCTTCTCTTTCACTAATAATTTTACTTTTTCATCCCACCACTCACTACCCTTTCGAATCTACCCACCTCCCACGCTTCTCATGCCACAAGTATCTTTTGCGTAAGCCATCACTGCATCCCTGAATACATCCCATTCCTCCTCCACTCTCCTTACTTCCATTGTTCTCACCTTTTTCCATTCTGTACTGAGTTTCTCCTGGTACTTCCTCACACAAGTCTTCTTCCGAAGCTCACTTACTCTTACCACTCTCTTCACTCCAACATTCTCTCTTCTTTTCTGAAAACCCCTACAAATCCTCACCTTCGCCTGCACAAGATAATGATCAGACATCCCTCCAGTTGCACCACTCAGCACATTAACATCTAAAAGTCTCTGTTTCACGCGCTTATCAAATAACACGTAATCAAATATCCCTCTCTGGCCATCTCTCCTACTTACATACGTATACTTATGTATATCTCTCTTTTTAAACCAGGTATTCCCAAACACCAGTCCTTTTTCAGCACATAAATCTACAAGCTCTTCACCATTTCCATTTACAACACTGAACACCCCATGTATACCAATTATACTCTCAACTGCCACATTACTCACCTTAGCATTCAAATCACCCATCACTATAACCCGGTCTTGTGCATCAAAACCTCTAACGCACTCATTCAGCTGCTCCCAAAGCACTTGCCTCTCATGATCTTTCTTCTCATGTCCAGGTGCATATGCACCAATAATCACCCATCTCTCTCCATCCACTTTCAGTTTTACCCATATCAATCTAAAGTTTACTTTCTTACACTCTATCACATACTGCCACCACTCATGTTTCAGGAGTAGTGCTACTCCTTCCCTTGCTCTTGTCCTCTCAGTAACCCCTGACTTTACTCCCAAGGCATTCCCAAACCACTCTTCCCATTTACCCTTGAGCTTCGTTTCACTCAGAGCCAAAACATCGAGGTTCCTTTCCTCAAACATACTACCTCACTCCTTTTTTCTCATCTTGGTTACATCCACACAATTTAGAAACCCAATCTGAGCCTTCGAGGAGGATGAGCACTCCCCGCGTGACTCCTTCTTCTGTTTCCCCATTTAGAAAGTTAAAATACAAGGGGGAGTATTTCCAGCCCCCCGCTCCCTCCCCTTTTAGTCGCCTTCTACGACACGCAGGGAATACGTGGAAGTATTCTTTCTCCCCTATCCCAAGGGAATATATATATATATATATATATATATATATATATATATATATATATATATATATATATATATATATATATATATATATATATATATATATACATATTCCTATGAGTCCACGGGGAAAATGAAACACGAAATGTTTGCAAATGCACTTTCGTGTCATAATCACATCATCAGGGGGGACACAAGAGAGAAATATAACAGTTAGTTGAGATACAACGAAGAGACGAAGCTAGGACGCCATTTGGTAAACATGTGATTGTCCAATATATTGTATATATATATATATATATATATATATATATATATATATATATATATATATATATATATATATATATATATATATATATATATATATATATATATATGTATATATATATCTTTTCTTTCAAACTCTTCGTCATTTCCCGCGTTAGCAAGGTAGCGTTAAGAACAGAGGACTGGGCCTCTGAGGAAATATCCTCACCTGGCCAACTTCTCTGTTCATTCTTTTGGAAAATTAAAAAAAAAAAACCAGAGGGGAGGATTTCCAGCCTCCCGCTCCCTCCCCTTTTAGTCGCCTTCTACGACACGCAGGGAATACGTGGGAAGTATTCTTTCTCCCCTATCCCCAGGGATGATATATATATATATATATATATATATATATATATATATATATATATATATATATATATATATATATATATATATATATATATATATATATATATATATATATATATATGTATATATATATATATATATATATATATATATATATATATATATATATATATATATATATATATATATATATATATATATATATATATATATATATATATATATATATATATATATATATATATATATATATATATATATATACGTATATATGTGGAGAGGGGAGAAAGAATACTTCCCACAGATTCCTCAATTGTCGTAGAAGAGGACTAAAGGGCACGGGAGAAAGGGGCTAAAAACCCTCCACTCCTTGTATTTTAATTTTGTGAACGGGGAAACAGAAGGAGTCACGCGGGGAGTGCTCATCCTCCTCGAAGGCTCAGATTGGTGTGTGTGGATGTAGCTAAGATGAGAAAAAAGGAGGGATAAGTAGTATGTTTGAGGAAAGGAACCTGGATATTTTGGCCCTGAGAGAAACGAAGCTCAAGGATTAAGGGGATGAGTGGTTTGGGAATGTTTTTGGAGTAAAGTCAGGGGTTGGTGAGAGGACAATAGCAAGGGAAGGAGTAGCACTACTCCTGAAACAGGAGTGGTGGAAGTATGTGATAGAGCGCAAGAACGTAAACTCTAGATTGATGTGGGTAAAACTGAAAGTGGATGGAGAGAGATAGGTGATGATTGGTGCATATGCACCTGGACATGAGAAGAAAGATCATGAGAAGCAATTGTTTTGGGAGCAGCAGAGTGAGTGTTAGTGGCTTTAATGCACGAGACGGGGTTACAGTGATGGGTGATTTGAATGCAAAGGTGAGTAATGTGGCAGGTGAGGGAATGATAGGTCTACATGGGATGTTCAGTGTTACAAATGGAAAAGGTGAAGAGCTTGTAGATTTGGGTGCTGAAAAAGAATTGGTGTTTGGGAATACATGGATTAGAAGGAAAGATATGCATAAGTATACGTATGTAATTAGGAGAGATGACCAGAGAGCGTTATCATATAACGTGTTGATTGATAGGCGAGTGAAAGAGAGACTTTTGGATGTTAATGTGCTTATAGGTGCAACTGGAGGAATGTTTGACCATTATCTTGTGGAGGCGAAGGTGAAGAATTTTAGATTTTTCAGGAAAGAAGAGTGTTGGGGTGAAGAGAGTTGTGAGAGAAAGTGTGCTTGGAAAGGAAACTTGTGTGAGGGAGTACTAGGAGAGACTGAGTGCAGAAAGGAAAAAGGTGAAAACAAAGGACGTAAGGGGAGTGGGGGAGGAATAGGATGTATCTAGGGAAGCAGTAATGGCTTGCGCAAGGGATGCTTGTGGCATGAGAAGCGTGGGAGGTGGGTGGATTAGAAAGGGCAGTGAGTGGTGGGATGAGGAAGTAAGATTATTAGTGAAAGAAAAGAGAGAGGCATTTGGACGAGTTCTGCAAGGAAATAGTGCAAATGACTGGGTGATGTATAATAGATAGAAGCAGGAGGTCAAGGGAAAGGTACGGGAGGTGAAAAAAGAGGGCAAATGAGAGTTGGTGTGAGAGAGTATCATTAGATTTTAGGGAGAATGAAAAAATGTTCTGGAAGGAGGTAAATAAAGTACGTAAGACAAGAAAACAAATGGGAACATCGGTGAAGGGGACTAATGGGGACGTTATAACAAATAGTGGTGATGTTGGAAGGAAATGGAGTGAGTATTTTGAAGGTTTGTTGAATGCGTTATCTAATAGAGTGGCAGACATAGGTGGTTTTGGTTGAGGTGGTGTTATAAGTGAGAGGGTTAGGGAGAATGATTTGGTAAACAGAGAAGAGGTAGGAAAATCCTTGCAGAAGATGAAAGCCGGCAAGAAAGCGGGTTTGGATGGTATTGTAGAGGGATTTATTAAAATCGGAGTGACTGTGTTATTGACTGTTTGGTAAGGATATTTAATGCATTCATGATTCATTGTGAAGTGCCTGAAGATTGGCAGAATGCATGCATAGTGCCATTGTACAAAGGCAAAAGGGATAAAAGTGAGTGCTCAAATTAGAGAGGTATAAGTCTGTTGAGTATTCCTAGGAAATTATATGGGAGGGTACTGATAGAGAGGGTGAAGGCATGTACAGAGCATTAGATTGGGGAAGAGCAGAGTGGTTTCAGAAGTGGTAGAGGATGTGTGGATCAGGTGTTTGCTTTGAAAAATGTATGTGAGAAATACTTAGAAAAACAAGTAGATTTGTATGAAGCATTTATGGATCTGGAGAGGACATTTGAGAGAGATGATAGAGATGTTCTGTGGAAGATATTAAGAATATATGGTGTGGGAGGCAAGTTGCTAGAAGCAGTGAAAAGTTTTTATCGAGGATGTACGGCTTATGTACGAGTAGGAAGAGAGGAAAGATATTGGTTCCCAGTGAATATCGGTTTGCGGCACGGTTGCGTAATGTCTCCATGGTTGTTTAATTTGTTTATGGATGGGGTTGTTAGGGAGGTGAATGCAAAAGTCTTGGAGAGAGGGGAAAGTATGCATTCTTTTGTGGATGAGAGGGCCTGGGAAGTGAGTCAGTTGTTGTTCGCTTATGATACAGCGCTGGTGGATGATTCGGGTGAGAAACTGCAGAAGCTGGTGACTGAGTTTGGTAAAGTGTGTGAAGGAAAAGATATATACATAAGTATACGTATGTAAGCAAGAGAGATGACCAGAGAGTGTTATTGGATTACGTGTTAATTGATAGGCTCGCGAAAGAGAGACTTTTGGATGTTAATGTGCTGAGAGGTGCAACCAGGGTTGTCTGATTATTATTTTGTGGAGGGGAAGGTGAAGATTTGCAGAGGATTTCAGATAAGAAGAGAGAATGTTGGGGTGAAGAGAGTGATGAGAGTTTGTGAGTTTCGGAAGGAGGCTTGTGTGAGGAAGTACCAGGAGAGATTGAGTACAAAAAGGAAAAAATATCTATGGCCCACGCCTGGCAATCATATAACATTGTTGGAACCACTATTCCTTCAAACATACCCATTTTTGCTTTCCACCGTAAGGTTCTCGACTTCCACACATTTTTCAACGCTCTCAGAACTCTCGCCCCCTGCCCCACCCAATGATTCACTTCCGCTTCCATGGTTCCATACGTTGCCAAATCCACTCCCAGATATCTAAATCTCTTAATTTTCTCCAGTTTTTCGCCATTCAAAGTTACCTCCCGATTGACTTGTCCCTCAACCCTACTGTACCTAATAACCTTTCTCTTATTCACATTTACTCTCATCTTTCTTCTTTCACACACTTTACCAAACTTAGTCACCAGCTTCTGCAGTTTCTCACCCGAACTAGCCACCAGCGATGTATCAACAGCGAACAACAGCAGACTCACTTCACAAGTTCTCGTCCACAACAGACTGCATACTTGCCCCTCTTTCCAAAACTCTTGCATTCTCCTCCCTAACGAACGTTATCCATAAACAAATTTACAACCGTGGAAACATCACGCACCCCTACCGCAAACCATCATTCACTGAGATCCAACCACTTTCCTTTCTTCTTACACGTACACTTTTTACTGCTTCTAACAACATGCCTCCCACACCGTATATTCTTGATACCTTCTCCAGAGTATCTCTATCAACTCTACCTTATGCCTTCTCCAGATCCATAAATGCTACATAGAAATCCATTTGTTTTTCTAATTATTTCTCATATACATTTTTCAAAGGAAACACGTGATCCGCACATCCTCTACCACTTCTAAAACCACACAGCTCTTCCCCAATCTGATGCTTTGTACATGCCTTCACCTTCTCAATCAATACCATCCCATATCATTTCCCAGGAATACTCAACAACCTTATATCTCTGAAATTTGAACACTCACCTTTATCCCCTTTGCCTTTGTACAATGGAACTATGCATGCATTCTCCAAATAGTCAGGAACTTCTCCGTGAGCCATACCTATATTGAATATCTTCACCAACCAGCCAACAACACAGTCACCCCCTTTTTTAATGAATTCCAATGCAATGCCTTCCAAACCCGCCGCCTTGTCGGCTTTCATCTTCCGCAAAGCTTTCACTACCTCTTTCGTGTTTACTAAACCATTCTCCCTGACCCTCTCACTTTGCACACCACCTCGACCAAAACTCCCTATATCTGCCACTCTATCATCTAACACATTCAACAAACCTTCAAAATATTCACTGCATCTCCTTCTCACATCACCATTAACCCCCCTTTACCGATGTTCCCATTTGTTCTCTTGTCTTACGCATTTTATTTACTTCTTTCCAAAACATATATATATTTTCCCTAAAATTTAATTATACTCTCTCATCCCAACTGTCATTTGTCTTCTTTTTCACCTCTTTTACCTTTCTCTTTACCTCCTGCCTCTTTCTTTTGTACATCTCCCAGTCATTTGCACTATTACCCTGTCAAACTCGTCCAAATGCCTCTCTCTTCTCTTCCACTAATAATCTTACTTCTCCATCCCACCACTCACTACCCTTTCTAATCTGCCCACCTCCCACGCTTCTCATGCCACAAGCACCTTTTGTGCAAGCCATTACTGCTTCCCTAAACCCATCCCATTCCTTCCCCACTCCCCTTACGTCCTTTGCTCTCACCTTTTTCCATTCTGTACTCAGTCTCTCCTGGTATATCCTCCCACAAGTCTCCTTCCCAAGCTCACTTACTCTCACCGCTCTCTTTACCCCAATATTCTCTCTTCTTTTCTGAAATCCTCTACAAATCCTCACTTTCGCCTCTAGAAGATAATGATCAGACATCCCTCCAGTTGCACCTCTCAGAACATTAGCGTCAAAAAGTCTCTCTTTCGGTCGCCTATCAATAAATACGTAATCCAATAACGCTCTCTGGCCATCTCTCCTACTTACTTACGTATACTTATGTATATGTCTCTTTCCAAACCAAGTATTCCCAATCACCAGTCCTTTTTCAGCACACAAATCTACAAGCTCTTCACCATTTCCATTAACAACACTGAACACCCTTTGTACATCAATTATTCCCTCAACTGCCACAATACTCATCTTTGTATTCAGATCACCCGGTCTCGTGCATTAACACTGCTAACACGCTCAACCAGTTTCTAAAACACTTGCCTCACATGATCTTTCTTCTCATGCCCAAGCATATATGCACCAGTAATCACCCATCTCTCTCCATCCACTTTCAATTTTACCCATATCAATACAGAGTTTACTTTCTTACACCCTATCAACTATTCCCACTGCTCCTGTTTCAGGAGTAGTGCTACTCCTTCCTTTGCTCTTGTTCTCTCACCAACCCCTGACTTTATTTCCTTAACAGCCCCATGCCCTACGTCACCCACCACCACCACCTGCATCTCGTCCCTCAGGGCATCCTAAAGACTCCTTTCAACCACCACCACCACCACCACCACCACCTACCTTTCCTCCCCCAATCCAGTCCCAGACCCCCTGGTACCCACCACCACCAACTGCCTCTCGTTCCTCAGGGAAGCCTCGCGCCCTCCGATACCCACAACCATCACCCACTTCACCTCCCTCAGGCCAAGCCTTCGCCTTCCATTACCCACCACCACTACTTACTTCTCCTTCCTCACGCCAACTCCACGTCCTCCATTATTCACCATCACTAACTTCATCTCCTTCCCATGGCCACCCCCGAATCCCTCCGCTACTCACGAACAACACTTACCACTTCTTCTCCAGACAAGCCTCACGCCTTCCGTTCCTCACCACCACCACCTACCTCTCTTCGTCCAAGCCAACCCTACGCCCCTCGTTACCAACCTCTCCCACTTAAAGCCAGCCCCACGCTCATTTTCATCCACAAACACCACCTACCTCTCCACCAGAGGAGCCCCAAGTTCTCCGTTACCCAACACCTCTTCTCCCTCAGGACAGCCCAATGCCACGACCCCAGTTACTCAACACCACCACTCACCTATTTTCCTTCACTTCAGCCCGACGCCCTCCTTTACCCACCGCCACCACCTACCTTTCCCGCCAAAGGCCAGCCCCACGCCCTCCATTCTCCACCAATATCACCTGCCACTCCTCCTCCAGACCAGCACCAATTTCCCCGTTACCCACCACCACCAACTACCTCCCCTCCCTCAGGCTATTCCCTCGCCCCCCCCCCTTTACCCATCATCTCCACACTCTCCTCCTCAGGTAAGCCCCAAGCCCTTCATTACCCACCACAAATGTCTACCTCTTTTCCCTCAAGCTAGCTCTACGCCTTTATTTACCTACAACCACCACCTCCCTCCCCTCCCTCAAGCAGTCCCATTCCCTCAGTTACCCATCACAACCACATAAAAATCCTCCCTCAGGTCAGCCGCTTGCCCCCACCATAATCACTTACCTCTCCTCTCTCAGGTCAGTCACACTCCCTCCGTTACCCACCACCACGACCTACCTCTATTCCCTCAGCCTAGACCCACGCCTCCCGTTACCTACCACAAGCACCTACCACTACTCACTGAGGCCTGCCCCAGGCCCCCAGTTACTCAAAACCACCAACTACCTTTCCTTTCTCAGGGTAGCCCTAAGCCCTCCGTTACTCACCAATAACACCTACCTCTCCTTCCCAACAGCAGCCTCAGATCCTCCGTTACACATCACCACCTACCTCTCCCTCAGTCCAGCTCCACGTCCTCTGTTACCCACCACAACCTACCTGTCCCCCCTCAGTCCAGATCCACGCCCCCCACATCCATTACCCAGCACAATCACCTATTTCTCGTCCCACACTCACTCACTCCATGCCAACGCCTTTCGTTAACCACCATCACCACCCACCGCTCCTCCCTCATGCCATTCCCAAATCACCCGTTGCTCACCAACACCAGTTACGTATACCTTCTATGGCCAGCCCCACGCCCTCTGTTACTCATCAACACCACCTAATTCTCCCTCAGGCCAGCCTCTCGCCTTCCATTACCCACCAACACCAAGCACCTCTCCTGCCTCACGCCAGCTCCACGTCATCCATTAGCCACCACCACTAACTTCATCTCCTCCCCAGGGCCACCACCAAACCCCTCCCTTGCTCACCAGGAACACCTACCATTTTTTCCCCAGATCAGCGTCACTCCCTCCGTTACTCACCACCACCACCACCTCTCCTCCCCCAAGTCAGACCCACGCTTCCGTTGCCCACCACAGGCACTCACTTCTCCTCCCCCAGGTCAGACCCACGTCCTCTATTACTCACCACCACCATCTACCTCTCCTCCACCTCAGGCTTGCCGTGCCCAACGATATTCACCACAACCGCCTAACTCTCCTCCCCAAAGGCAAACCCCACGCACCCCATTGCCCACTGCCACCACCTAACTCTCCTCCCTCAGATCAGCCCCAAGCCCCCTGTTACTCATTACTACCACCTACCTCTCCTCCCCCATGCCAGCCCAATACCCTCTGTTACCCACCATCACCACCTATATCTCCTACTCCAGGCCAGTCCCAAGTCCCCCGTTACCCACAACCAATTCATACCTACACCACACCACAAACTTCTCTCCTTCCTCAGGCCAGCCCCACGCCCTCGTTACCCACCACCAACACCTACATCTACTCCCACATGTTAACCCCGGGCCCTACGTTACCCACCATTACCACTTACCTCTCATCCCCCAACCAAGCACTACACCCTCCGTTATCTATCATCACCGCCTGTCTTTCCTTCCTCAGGCCAGCCGTGCGACCTCCGGTACCCACTACCACCACATACCTCTCCTCCATTATTCACAAGCACTACCTACCTCCTCCTCCACCCCAAGGCCAGCCATAAGCTCCCGTTACCCACCACCCCCACCATTTACCTCTTCTCTTACACGCCACCTCCATGCGTTCCGTTATTCTCCACCACCACCTACCTCTCCTTCCTTAGGCCAGCCCCAAGCCCTCCGTTACTAACCACCACTACCTGTCTCTCTTCCCCCATGACAGCCTCACGCCCCCCGTTACCCAGCACCACTAACTACCTCTCCTCCCTCAGGCAAACCCCACGACCCCCGTTACTCACCACTACGACCTCTTTTTACCCCGGCCAACCCCACACGCTTCGTTACCCACCACTACCACCACTAACCTCTACTCCCTCAGGCCATCGTCATACTCACCCACCCCCCGTTACCCAACGCCACCCCCTCTCTTTCCCCAGGCTAGGCCCACACTATCAGTTACCGACCGCCACCACCACCTTCCTCTACGTCCTCAGTCCAGCCCCCCCTCGTTACTCAACACCACCACGTCTCTTTCCCCAGGCCAGCACCGCGGCTTACCCACCACCACCACCACATACCTCTCCTCCCTCAGGTCAGCCACACGCATCCCGTTTCTTACCACAACCAAGTACCTGTCCTTCCTCAGGTCACCCTAAACCTCCCATTAGCCACCAACGCCAAATACTTCTCCTTCCCTAAGTCAGCCCTAAGATCCCCGTTACCCCCAACCACCGTCTAGATCTCCCTTAGGTCAGCCCATCGCCCTGAATTATCTACCACAACCACCTACCTATCCTCCCTCAGGCCAGCCCAACGCCTCCAGTGAATCATAACGACCACCTGCTTCTCCTCTTTCAGATCACTTCCACGCCCTCATTTACTCACCACAACCACGTACCTATTCTTTCTCAGACCAGCCCAATACCCTTCGTTATCCACCACCACTACCTACCTCTCCTCCCTCAGCCCATTCCCACGTCCGTTGTTACCCACCACTACCATCTATATCTCCCCAGGTCAGCCCTAAACCCTTCGTTACCCACCACCACCAACTATTTCTCCTCCCCTAAGGCAGCACCATGAGCCCCGTTACTCATCACTACCAGATCTCTCTCCCCAGGTCAGCTCCATGGGATCCGTTATCCAGAGCCACCACCCAGTCAGCGGATCCGATGTATGATCAGCTACAGAGAATATACTTTGTATGAATGAAATGTTTACTGATCAATGTATTTTTTTCTTATCAAGAACCTTTTTGTTAAAATGCGCACATGCCCTCAGGCATGCATGCAGTCACCTGATTTAAACATAAAAATCACACATACACCACAAACAAAAGCCTTTCATGAGGATTCCCCCCTCTCTCTCTCTCTCTCTCTCTCTCTCTCTCTCTCTCTCTATATATATATATATATATATATATATATATATATATATATATATATATATATATCTTTCTCTTTTCTTTTAAACTATTCGCCATTTCCCGCATTAGCGAGGTAGCGCTAAGAACAGAGGACTGGGCCTTTTTTGGAATATCCTCACCTGGCCCCCTCTGTTCCTTCTTTTGGAAAATAAAAAAAAAAAAAAAAAAACGAGAGGGGAGGATCTCCAGCCCCCCGCTCCCTCCCCTTTTAGTCGCCTTCTACGACACGCAGGGAATACGTGGGAAGTATTCTTAATCCCCTGTCCCCAGGGATGATATATATATATATATATATATATATATATATATATATATATATATATATATATATATATATATATATATATATATATATATATATATATATATACATGGAGAAGAGGGAGACCAAATTGGAGGTGGAAAGATGGAGTGAAAAAGATTTTGTGTGATCGGGGCCTGAGCATGCAGGAGGGTGAAAGGAGGGCAAGGAATAGAGTGAATTGGAGCGATGTGGTATACCGGGGTTGACGTGCTGTCAGTGGATTGAAGCAGGGCATGTGAAGCGTCTGGGGTAAACCATGGAAAGCTGTGTAGGTATGTATATTTGCGTGTGTGGACGTATGTATCTACATGTGTATGGGGGGGGGGGGTTGGGCCATTTCTTTCGTCTGTTTCCTTGCGCTACCTCGCAAACGCGGGAGACAGCGACAAAGTATAATAAAGAAAAAAAAAAAAAAATATATATATATATATATATATATATATATATATATATATATATATATATATATATATATATATATATTACAGAGGTATAAGTTTGTTGAGTATTCCTGGCAAATTATATGGGAGGGTATTGATTGAGAGGGTGAAGGCATGTACAGAGCATCAGATTGGGGAAGAGCAGTGTGGTTTCAGAAGTGGTAGAGGATGTGTGGATCAGGTGTTTGCTTTGAAGAATGTGTGAGAAATACTTAGAAAAGCAAATGGATTTGTATGTAGCATTTATGGATCTGGAGAAGGCATATGGTAGAGTTGATAGAGATGCTCTGTGGAAGGTATTAAGAATATATGGTGTGGGAGGCAAGTTGTTAGAAGCAGTGAAAAGTTTTTATCGAGGATGTAAGGCATGTGTACGTGTAGGAAGGGAGGAAAGTGATTGGTTCTCAGTGAATGTAGGTTTGCGGCAGGGGTGTGTAATGTCTCCATGGTTGTTTAATTTGTTTATGGATGGGGTTCTTAGGGAGGTGAATGCAAGAGTTTTGGAATGAGGGGCAAGTATGAAGTCTGTTGGGGATGAGAGAGCTTGGGAAGTGAGTCAGTTGTTGTTTGCTGATGATACAGCGCTGGTGGCTGATTCATGTGAGAAACTGCAGAAGCTGGTGACTGAGTTTGGTAAAGTGTGTGAAAGAAGAAAGTTAAGAGTAAATGTGAATAAGAGCAAGGTTATTAGGTACAGTAGGGTTGAGGGTCAATTCAATTGGGAGGTGAGTTTGAATGGAGAAAAACTGGAGGAAGTGAAGTGTTTTAGATATCTGGGAGTGGATCTGGCAGCGGATGGAACCATGGAAGCGGAAGTGGATCATAGGGTGGGGGAGGGGGCGAAAATTCTGGGAGCCTTGAAGAATGTGTGGAAGTCGAGAACATTATCTCGGAAAGCAAAAATGGGTATGTTTGAAGGAATAGTGGTTCCAACAATGTTGTATGGTTGCGAGGCGTGGACTATGGATAGAGTTGTGCGCAGGAGGATGGATGTGCTGGAAATGAGATGTTTGAGGACAATGTGTGGTGTGAGGTGGTTTGATCGAGTAAGTAACGTAAGGGTAAGAGAGATGTGTGGAAATAAAAAGAGCGTGGTTGAGAGAGCAGAAGAGGGTGTTTTGAAATGGTTTGGTCACATGGAGAGAATGAGTGAGGAAAGATTGACCTAGAGGATATATGTGTCGGAGGTGGAGGGAACGAGGAGAAGAGGGAGACCAAATTGGAGGTGGAAAGATGGAGTGAAAAAGATTTTGTGTGATCGGGGCCTGAACATGCAGGAGGGTGAAAGGAGGGCAAAGAATAGAGTGAATTGGATCGATGTGGTATACCGGGGTTGACGTGCTGTCAGTGGATTGAATCAAGGCATGTGTATGGGGGTGGGTTGGGCCATTTCTTTCGTCTGTTTCCTTGCGCTACCTCGCAAACGCAGGAGACAGCGACAAAGCAAAAAAAAAAAAAAAAATATATATATATATATATATATATATATATATATATATATATATATATATATATATATATATATATATATTTCTTTTCTTTTAAACTATTCGCCATTTCCCGCGTTAGCGAGGTAGCGTTAAGAACAGAGGACTGGGCCTTTGAGGGAGTATCCTCACCTGGCCCTCTTCTCTGTTCCTTCTTTTGGAAAAAGAAAAATGATGAGAGGGGAGGATTTCCAGCCCTCCGCTTCCTCCCCTTTTAGTTGCCTTCTACGACACGCAGGAAACACGTGGGAAGTATTCTTTCTCCCTTATCCCCAGGGATAATATATATATATATATATATATATATATATATATATATATATATATATATATTATTTTTTTTTTATTATGCTTTGTCGCTGTCTCCCGCGTTTGCGAGGTAGCGCAAGGAAACAGACGAAAGAAATGGCCCAACCGCCCCCCCCCCCCATACACATGTATATACATACGTCCACACACGCAAATGTACATACCTACACAGTTTTCCATGGTTTACCCCAGACGCTTCACATGCCCTGCTTCAATCCACTGACAGCACGTCAACCCCGGTATACCACATCGCTCCAATTCACTCTATTCTTTGCCCTCCTTTCACCCTCCTGCATGTTCAGGCCCCGATCACACAAAATCTTTTTCACTCCATCTTTCCACCTCCAATTTGGTCTCCCTCTTCTCCTTGTTCCCTCCACCTCCGACACATATATCCTCTTGGTCAATCTTTCCTCACTCATCCTCTCCATGTGCCCAAACCACTTCAAAACACCCTCTTCTGCTCTCTCAACCACGCTCTTTTTATTTCCACACATCTCTCTTACCCTTACGTTACTCACTCGATCAAACCACCTCACACCACACATTGTCCTCAAACATCTCATTTCCAGCACATCCATCCTCCTGCGCACAACTCTATCCATAGCCCACGCCTCGCAACCATACAACATTGTTGGAACCACTATTCCTTCAAACATACCCATTTTTGCTTTCCGAGATAATGTTCTCGACTTCCACACATTCTTCAAGGCCCCCAGGATTTTCGCCCCCTCCCCCACCCTATGATCCACTTCCGCTTCCATGGTTCCATCCGCTGCCAGATCCACTCCCAGATATCTAAAACACTTCACTTCCTCCAGTTTTTCTCCATTCAAACTCACCTCCCAATTGACTTGACCCTCAACCCTACTGTACCTAATAACCTTGCTCTTATTCACATTTACTCTTAACTTTCTTCTTCCACACACTTTTCCAAACTCAGTCACCAGCTTCTGCAGTTTCTCACATGAATCAGCCACCAGCGCTGTATCATCAGCGAACAACAACTGACTCACTTCCCAAGCTCTCTCATCCCCAACAGACTTCATACTTGCCCCTCTTTCCAAAACTCTTGCATTTACCTCCCTAAGAACCCCATCCATAAACAAATTAAACAACCATGGAGACATCACACACCCCTGCCGCAAACCTACATTCACTGAGAACCAATCACTTTCCTCTCTTCCTACACGTACACATGCCTTACATCCTCGATAAAAACTTTTCACTGCTTCTAACAACTTTCCTCCCACACCATATATTCTTAATACCTTCCACAGAGCATCTCTATCAACTCTATCATATGCCTTCTCCAGATCCATAAATGCTACATACAAATCCATTTGCTTTTCTAAGTATTTCTCACATACATTCTTCAAAGCAAACACCTGATCCACACATCCTCTACCACTTCTGAAACCACACTGCTCTTCCCCAATCTGATGCTCTGTACATGCCTTCACCCTCTCAATCAATACCCTCCCATATAATTTACCAGGAATACTCAACAAACTTATACCTCTGTAATTTGAGCACTCACTCTTATCGCCTTTGCCTTTGTACAATGGCACTATGCACGCATTTCGCCAATCCTCAGGCACCTCACCATGAGTCATACATACATTAAATAACCTTACCAACCAGTCAACAATACAGTCACCCCCTTTTTTAATAAATTCCACTGCAATACCATCCAAACCTGCTGCCTTGCCGGCTTTCATCTTCCGCAAAGCTTTCACTACCTCTTCTCTGTTTACCAAATCATTTTCCCTAACCCTCTCACTTTGCACACCACCTCGACCAAAACACCCTATATCTGCCACTCTATCATCAAACACATTCAACAAACCCTCAAAATACTCACTCCATCTCCTTCTCACATCACCACTACTTGCTATCACCTCCCCACTTGCGCCCTTCACTGAAGTTCCCATTTGCTCCCTTGTCTTACGCACTTTATTTACCTCCCTCCAGAACATCTTTTTATTCTCCCTAAAATTTAATGATACTCTCTCACCCCAACTCTCATTTGCCCTTTTTTTCACCTCTTGCACCTTTCTCTTGACCTCCTGTCTCTTTCTTTTATACATCTCCCACTCAATTGCATTTTTTCCCTGCAAAAATCGTCCAAATGCCTCTCTCTTCTCTTTCACTAATACTCTTACTTCTTCATCCCACCACTGACTGCCCTTTCTAATCAACCCACCTCCCACTCTTCTCATGCCACAAGCATCTTTTGCGCAATCCATCACTGATTCCCTAAATACATCCCATTCCTCCCCCACTCCCCTTAATTCCATTGTTCTCACCTTTTTCCATTCTGTACTCAGTCTCTCCTGGTACTTCCTCACACAGGTCTCCTTCTCAAGCTCACTTACTCTCACCACCCTCTTCACCCCAACATTCACTCTTCTTTTCTGAAAACCCATACAAATCTTCACCTTAGCCTCCACAAGATAATGATCAGACATCCCTCCAGTTGCACCTCTCAGCACATTAACATCCAAAAGTCTCTCTTTCGCACGCCTGTCAATTAACACGTAATCCAATAACGCTCTGTGGCCATCTCTCCTACTTACATAAGTATACTTATGTATATCTCGCTTTTTAAACCAGGTATTCCCAATCATCAGTCCTTTTTCAGCACATAAATCTACAAGCTCTTCACCATTTCCATTTACAACACCGAACACCCCATGTATACCAATTATTCCCTCAATTGCCACATTACTCACCTTTGCATTCAAATCACCCATCACTATGACCCGGTCTCGTCCATCAAAACCACTAACACACTCATTCAGCTGCTCCCAAAACACTTGCCTCTTTTGATCTTTCCTCTCATGCCCAGGTGCATATGCACCAATAATCACCCACCTCTCTCCATCAACTTTGAGTTTTACCCATATTAATCGAGAATTTACTTTCTTACACTCTATCACATACTCCCACAACTCCTGTTTCAGGAGTATTGCTACTCCTTCCCTTGCTCTTGTCCTCTCACTAACCCCTGACTTTACTCCCCAGACATTCCCAAACCACTCTTCCCCTTTACCCTTGAGCTTCGTTTCACTCAGAGCCAAAACATCCAGGTTCCTTTCCTCAAACATACTACCTATCTCTCCTTTTTTCACATCTTGGTTACATCCACACACATTTAGGCACCCCACTCTGAGCCTTCGAGGAGGATGAGCACTCCCCGCGTGACTCCTTCTTCTGTTTCCCATTTTAGAAAGTTAATACAAGGAGGGGAGGATTTCTGGCCCCCCGCTCCCGTCCCCTCTAGTCGCTTTCTACGACACGTGAGGAATACGTGGGAAGTATTCTTTCATATTGATACAGTGGTTAAATTGATAAGAACTGCTATTGACGTTTGTGTAAATAAATTATACATTTCCTTTTTTCCATAGCCAGAGGTTGAACCATTATGTGACATTCTTTTTTTTCATTCATTTCAAGCTAGAAGTTTCAGTTTTCTAAATTGTTTCTTACATTTCTCATATGTATATATATGTATGTGTGTGTGTGTGTATATGTGCGTATGTATGTGTATGTGTGTGTATGTGTATATATATATATATATATGTATATTATCCCTAGGGATAGGGGTGAAAGAATATATATATATATATATATATATATATATATATATATATATATATATATATATATATATATATATATATATATATATACAAACCTGCAACAGCCTGGATCGAACCCGGGACCCCTGTGCCACAGGCGGGAATACTACCGCTAGGCTATGGGGCTGGCTAATACGAAATAACTATTCCAATACTATGTACTCGAATACTCTTCGTCTCACGTAGGTGAGCAACGGGGTCTACGCCGGCCATTTCCCATCTGGCGCACATAGCCAGCAGATAGCATTTTACCGAACCTAACTGCACAACGCGGAGGTATATGAATACGAATAAAGTGTATATGAACGCACACCTTCATAGAACATACAAACCTCCAACAGCCAGACCGAACCCGGGACCCCTGTGCAAGAGGCGGGAATGCTAACCGCTAGGCTATGGGATTGGCTAATAAGAAATAACTATTAGAATACTAGGTACTTAAATGTCCTTTGTCTCACGTCGATGAGCAACGGGGTCTACACCGGTCATTTCCCAACAGGTACACATAGCCAGCAGATAGCATTTTACCGAACCTAACTGTACAACGCAGAAGTATATGAATGCGAATAAAATGCATATGAACGCACACCTTCATGGAACATACAAACCTCCAACAGCCAGGATCGAACCCAGGACCCCTGTGTAAGAGGCGGGAATACTAACCGCTATACCTAGGGCGTGGCTAATAGGAAATAAGTATTCGAATACTATGTACTCAAATGCCCATCGTCTGACGCTGGTGAGCAACTGGGTCTACACCGGTCATTTCCCAACAGGCCCACATAGCCAGCAGATAGCATTTTACCGAAACAAACTGTAGAACGCGGAGGTAAATGAATGCGAATAAAATGCATGTGAACGAGCACCTTTATGGAACATACAAACCTCCAACAGCCAGAATCGAACCCAGGACCCCTCTGCAAGAGGCAGGAATGCTAACGGCTAGGCTATGGGACTGGCTAATAGGAAATAACTATTCAAATACTATGTACTCGAATACACTTCGTCTGACGTTGGTGAGCAAAGAGGTCTACACTGGTCATTTCCCAACAGGCCCAAATAGCCAGCAGATAGCTTTTTAGCGAAAAAAACTGTACAACGCGGAGGTATATGAATGTGAATAAAGCGGATATGAACGCGCACCTTCATAGAACATACAAACCTCTAACAGCCAGGATCAAACCCGGCACCCCAGTGCAAGAGGCAGGAATGCAAATCGCTAGGCTATGGGCCTGGATGATAGGAAATAACTATTCGAATACTATGTACTTGAATGCCCTTCGTCTCACGTTCGTCAGCAACGGGGTCTACATCGGTCATATCCCATCAGGCACACATAACCAGCAGATAGCATTTTACTGAACCTAACTGTACAACGCGGAAGTATATGAATACGAATAAAATGCATATGAACGCGCACCTTCATAGAACATACAAACCTCCAACAGCCAGGATCGAACCCAGGACCCCTGTGCAAAAGGCGGAAATGCTAACCGCAAGGCTATGGGCATGGCTAATGGGAAAAACTATTCAAATACTATATACTCGAACACCCTTCGTCTCACGTTGGTGAGCAACGGGGTCTACACCTGTCATCTCCCAACAGGCGCATATAGCCAGCAGATAGCATTTTACCGAACCTAACTGTACAACGCGGAGGTATATGAATACGAATAAAATTCACATGAACGTGCACCTTCATAGAACATACAAACCTCCAACAGCTAGGATCGAACCCAGGACCCCTCTGGAAGAAGTGGGAATGCTAACCGTTAGGCTATGGGCCTGGCTAGTAGGAAACAACTATTCGAATACTATATACTCGAATGCCCTTCGTCTCACGTTGGTGAGCAACGGGGTCTACAACTCTCAAATCCCCTATGGCGCACATAGCCAGCAGATAGCAATGCTTTTTACCGAACCTAACTGTACAACGCGGATGTACATGAACACGAATAAAATGCATATGAACGCGCACCTTCATAGAACATACAAACCTCCAACAGCCAGGATCGAACCCAGGACCCCTCTGGAAGAAGCGGGAATGCTAACCACTAAGCTATGGGCCTGGCTAATAGGAAATAACTATTCGAATACTATGTACTCTAATGCCCTTCGTCTCATGTTGGTGGGCAATGGGGTCTACAACGGTCAATTCCCATCTGGCGCACATAGACAGCAGATAGCATTTTACCGAACCTAACTGTGCAACTCAGAGGTATATGAATACGAATCAAATGCAAATGAACGCGCACCTTCATAGAACGTACAAACCTCCAACAGCCAGGATCGAACCCAGGACCCCTGTGCAAGAGGCGTGAATGCTAACTGCTAAGCTACGGGCCTTGCCAATAGGAAAAAAACTATTCAAATACTATATATTCGAACACCATTCGTCTCACGTTGGTGAGGAACGGGCGCGGAGGTATATGAATACGAATAAAGAGCAAATGAACGCGCACCTTCTTCGAACATACAAATCTCCAACAGCTAGAAACCAACTCGGGACCCCTGTGCAAGAGGTGCGGATGCTAATCGCTAGGCTATGGGCGTGGCTAATAGGAAATAACTAATCGAATACTATGTACTAAAATGCCCTTCGTGTCACTTTGGTAAACAATGGGGTCTACACAGGTCATTTCCCAACAGGCGCACATAGCCAGCAGATAGCATTTTACCGAACATAACTGTACAACGCGGAGGTATATGAATACGAATAAAGTGCATATAAACGAGCACATTCGTAGAACACACAAACCTCCAACAGCCAGGATCAAACCCGGGACCCCTGTGTAAGAGTCAAGATTGCTATCCGCGAGGCTATGGGGCTGGTTGATAGGAAATAACTATTCGAATACGATGTACTCGAATACCCATCGTCTCACGTTGGTGAGCAACGGGGTCAACACCGGCCATTTCCCAACAAGTGCACATAGCCAGCAGATGGCATTTTACCGAACCTAACTGTACAACACGGAGGTATATGAATACGAATAAAATGCATATGAACGCGCACCTTCGTAGAACATACAAACCTCCAACAGCCAGGATCGAACCCAGGACCCCTGTGCAAGAGGCAGGACTGCTAACCGCTAGGCTATGGGCCTGGCTAATAGGAAATAGCTATTCGAATACTCTGTACTCGAATACCCTTTGTCTCACGTTGGTGAGCAACGGGGTCTACACTGTCATTTCCCAAAAGGCGCACATACCCAGTAGATAGCATTTTACCGTACCAAACTGTACAACGCGGAGGTATATGAATACAAGAAATTGCATATGAACGCGCACCTTCATAGAAAATACAAAAATGCAACAAGCCTCTTGGGAAATGACCGGTGTAGTTCATAGTATTTAAATACTTATTTCCTATAAGCCAAATCCATAGCCTAGTGGTTAGAATTCCCGCCTCTTACACAGGAGTCCCGAATTCGATCGTGGCTGTTTGAGGTTTATATGTTCTCTGAAGGTGCGCGTTCATGTGCACTTTATTACTGTATATATATATATATATATATATATATATATATATATATGTATATATATATATATATATATATATATATATATATACATATATATATATATATATATATATATATATATATTTTTTTTTTTTTCTTTTTTTTTTTGCTTTGTCGCTGTCTCCCGCGTTTGCGAGGTAGCGCAAAGAAACAGACGAAAGAAATGGCCCAACCCACCCCCATACACATGTATATACATACGTCCACACACGCAAATATACATACCTACACAGCTTTCCATGGTTTACCCCAGACGCTTCACATGCTCTGATTCAATCCCCTGACAGCACGTCAACCCCGGTATACCACATCGATCCAATTCACTCTATTCCTTGCCCTCCTTTCACCCTCCTGCATGTTCAGGCCCCGATCACACAAAATCTTTTTCACTCCATCTTTCCACCTCCAATTTGGTCTCCCACTTCTCCTCGTTCCCTCCACCTCCGACACATATATCCTCTTGGTCAATCTTTCCTCACTCATTCTCTCCATGTGCCCAAACCATTTCAAAACACCCTCTTCTCCTCTCTCAACCACGCTCTTTTTATTTCCACACATCTCTCTTACCCTTACGTTACTTACTCGATCAAACCACCTCACACCACACATTGTACTCAACCATCTTATTTCCAGCACATCCATCCTCCTGCGTACAACTCTATCCATAGTCCACGCCTCGCAACCATACAACATTGTTGGAACCACTATTCCTTCAAACATACCCATTTTTGCTTTCCGAGATAATGTTCTCGACTTCCACACATTCTTTAAGGCTCCCAGAATTTTCGCCCCCTCCCCCACCCTATGATCCACTTCCGCTTCCATGGTTCCATCCGCTGCCAGATCCACTCACAGATATCTAAAACACTTCACTTCCTCCAGTTTTTCTCCATTCAAACTCACCACCCAATTGATTTGACCCTCAACCCTACTGTACCTAATAACCTTGCTCTTATTCACATTTACTCTTAACTTTCTTCTTTCACACACTTTACCAAACTCAGTCACCAGCTTCTGTAGTTTCTCACATGAATCAGCGACCAGTGCTGTATCATCAGCGAACAACAACTGACTCACTTCCCAAGCTCTCTCATCCCCAACAGACTTCATACTTGCCCCTCTTTCCAAAACTCTTGCATTCACTTCCCTAACAACCCCATCCATAAACAAATTAAACAACCATGGAGACATCACACACCCCTGCCGCAAACCTACATTCACTGAGAACCAATCACTTTCCTCTCTTCCTACACGTACACATGCCTTACATCCTCGATAAAAACTTTTCACTGCTTCTAACAACTTGCCTCCCACACCATATATTCTTAATACCTTCCACAGAGCATCTCTATCAACTCTAACATATGCCTTCTCCAGATCCATAAATGCTACATACAAATCCATTTGCTTTTCTAAGTATTTCTCACATACATTCAGAAGAATATATATATATATATATATATATATATATATATATATATATATATATATATATGTATTATATATAATATAATATATATATAATATATATAATATATATAATAACAGAATATATATATATATATATATATATATATATATATATATATATATATATATATATATATATATATATATATATATATATATATATATATATATATATATATATACTTATTATTTCTATTTTGTTTTGTCGCTGTCTCCCGCGTTTGCGGGGTAGCGCAAGGAAACAGGCGACAGAATGGCCCAACCCACCCACATACACATGTATGTACATACACGTCCACACACGCAAATATACATACCTATACATCTCAATGTACTCATATATATACACACAAAGACATATACATATATACACATGTTCGTAATTCATACTGTCTGCCTTTATTTATTCCCATCGCTACCATGCCACACATGGAATAACAACCCCCTCCTCCCTCATGTGTGCGAGGAAGCACTAGGAAAAGACAACAAAGGCTCCATTCGTTAACACTCAGTCTCTAGCTGTCATGTAATAATGCACCGAAACCACAGCTCCATTTCCACATCCACGCCCCACAGAACTTTCCATAGTTTACCCCAGACGCTTCACATGCCCTTGTTCAATCCATTGACAGCACGTCGACCCCGGTATACCACATCGTTCCAATTCACTCTATTCCTTGCACGCCTTTCACCCTCCTACATGTTCAGGCCCCGATCACTCAGAATCTTTTTCACTCCATCTTTCCACCTTCAATTTGGTCTCCCACTTCTCCTCGTTCCTTCCACCTCTGACACATATATCCTCTTGGTCAATCTTTCCTCACTCATTCTCTCCATGTGACCAAACCATTTTAAAACACCTTCTGCTCTCTCTACCACACTCTTTTTATTTCCACACATCTCTCTTACCCTTACATCATTTACTCGATCAAACCACCTCACACCACATATTATCCTCAAACATATCATTTCCAGCACGTCCACCCTTCTGCGCACAACTCTATCCATAGCCAACTCCTTCCAGCGATACAACATTGTTGGAACCACTATTCCTTGAAACATACACATTTTTGCTTTCCGGGATGATATTCTCGACTTCCAAACATTCTTCAAGGCTCCCAGAATTTTCGGCTCCTCCCCCACCCTATGATTCACTTCCGCTTCCATGGTTCCATCCACTGCGAGATCCACTCCCAGATATCTAAAACACTTTACTTCCTCCAGTTTTTGTCCATTCAAACTTACCTCCCAATTCACTTGACCCTTTACACTACCGTACCTAATAACCTTGCTCTTATTCACATTTACTGTTAAATTTCTTCTTTCACACACTTTACCAAACTCAGTCACCAGCTTCTGCAGTTTCTCACATGAATCAGCCACCAGCGCTGTATCATCAGCGAACAACAACTGACTCACTTCCAAAGCTCTCTCATCCCCAACAGACTTCATACTTGCCCCTCATTCCAAAACTCTTGCATTCACCTCCCGAACAACCCAATCCATAAACAAATTAAACAATCATGGAGACATCACACACCCCGGCCGCAAACCCAAATTCACTGAGAACCAATCACTTTCCTCTCTTCCTACACGTACACATGCCTTACATCCTCGATAAAAACTTTTCACTGCTTCTAACAACTTGCCTCCCACACCATATATTCTTAATACCTTCCACAGAGCATCTCTATCAACTCTCTCATATGCCTTCTCCAGATCCATAAATGCAACATACAAATCCATTTGCTTTTCTAAGTATTTCTCACATACATTCAGAAGAATATATATATATATATATATATATATATATATATATATATATATATATATATTCTTTCTTTTCTTTCATACTATTCGCCATTTCCCGCGTTAGCGAGGTAGCGTTAAGAACAGAGGACTGGGCCTTTGAGGGAATATCCTCATCTGGCCCCCTTCTCTGTTCCTTCTTTGAAAAAAAAAAAAAAAAACAAGAGGGGAGGATTTCCAGCCCCCCCCCTCTCTCTTCCCTTTTAGTCGCCTTCTACGACATGCAGGGAATACGTGGGAAGTATTCTTTCTCCCCTATCCCCAGGGATAGCTGTTCCCATATATAATATATATATATATATATATATATATATATATATATATATATATATATATATATATATATATATATATATATATATATATATATATATATATATATATATATATATATATTATATATATATATATATATATATATATATATATATATATATATATATATATATATGGGAGAGGATCACAATTTTGCGCATGATCAACATATTCCTGTGAGTCCATGGGGAAAATTAAACAAGATAAATTTCATCTTCCCCGTGTGTGTGTGTGGTAATAAAAAGAGCGTGGTTGAGAGAGCAAAAGGGTGTATTGAAATGGTTTGGTCACATGGAGAGAATAAGTGAGGAGAGATTGACAAAGAGAATATATGTGTCAGAGGTGGAGGGAACGAGAAGTGGGGGACCAAATTGGAGGTGGAAGGATGGAGTGAAAAAGATTTAGAGCAATCAGGGCTTGAACATACAAGAGGGTGAAAGGCATGCAAGGAATAGAGTGAATTGGAACGATGTGGTATACTGGGGTCGACATGCTGTGAAGCATCTGGGGTAAACCATGAAAAGTTTTGTGGGGCCTGGATGTGGAAAGGGAGCTGTGGTTTTGATGCATTACACATGACAGCTAGAGAGTGAGTGTGAATTGTCATTTCATGTGTGGTGGGGTGGCGGCAGGAAAGGATGAAGGCAGCATGTATGAATATGTACATGTGTCTGAATGGATAGGTATGTACATGTGGGTGTGTATATGTGTGTGTGGACATGTATGTATATATATGTGTATGTGGGTGGGTTGCGCCATTCTTTTGTCTGTTTCCTTGCGCCACCTCGCTAACGCAGGAGACAGCGTCAAAGTATATTAAATATAATATATATATATATATATATATATATATATATATATATATATATATATATATATATATATATATATATATATATATATATATATATATATATATATATATATATATTTTATTATACTTAATTGCCGTCTCTCACGTTAGCGAGGCGGCGCAAGGAAACAGATATATGAATGGCCCAACCCACCCACATACACATGTAAATACATAAATGCCCATATACATAACCTATACATTTCAACGTATACATACACAGACACATACATATATACACATGTACATATTCATACATGCTGCCCCCATCCACCTCTGCCGTCACCCCACCACATATGAAATAGCTTTTTGTGTTCTTTCCAATGGGGTGGGGTGGCGTCAGATGTGGATGAAGGCAAGCAAGGATGAATATGAAAATGTGTGTATATATATATATATAATATATATATAATATATATATATATATATATATATATATATATATATATATATATATATATATATATATATATATATATATATATATATATATATATATGTATATTTTTTTTTTTCATACTATTCGCCATTTCCCGCATTAGCGAGGTAGCGTTAAGAACAGAGGACTAGGCCTTTGAGGGAATATCCTCATATGGCCCCCTTCTCTGTTCCTTCTTTTGGAAAATTTAAAAAAAAAAAAATGAGAGGGAGGATTTCCAGCCCCCCGCTCCCTTCCCTTTTAGTCGCCTTCTACGACATGCAGGGAATACGTAGGAAGTATTCTTTCTCCCCTATATATATTTATCTATTCATTCTTATGAGCATAGTTTTTAGGCTGAAGCACCTTTACTCTAAACAATGAGAAGGAAATATCAGAACTTAACCCATGAAGCCCTTATCTATGTGCTTCTGCTGCTTCAGGGCTGTTCAACACTAAGTAGAAGGAACAGCATGGACTTCTTTCAAGCAAGTTCTTTAACGAGACTTTACTCTCTCTGGTCAGCTGACCCCTAGCAAAAGGTGACTCTTCACACGCAGTGTAACACAAGTAGGCAGAGTCAAGCAACTGTGTACTTAACTTACTACAAACAAATAAGTAAAATTAGCCAAAGTTTTACTGAGATGGTTAAACTTATTCCTTTTGACGCTATTAATTAGGGAGGGCTAAAACTGCTTCATCAACTTTCATGTCAATCACTTTCCAATATTTATAAATTTGGGAGCACAGTTTTGTGGGTCAAGTGTTTAATGAAGAAAAAAATCAAAGCTTATGATCATCATATCAATCAAAGACAGTTGTGTCAATAATGAGGTGGGCTAAGATCACTGTGCATATATGCAAGTCAATACCTGTTCTTTTGGAGATGTTGTCCCTTTAAGGTGCAATTTTTTTTCCTACTCAAAGGGAACAAAAAATTAGTTTCATTGAAAAGCTGCACAAACATCAAAACTACCGTTTTGTATGAATATCTTGTTATAACAATTATCAACAGGATGCATATTTACTTATAGTGGCTTACACTGGATGGGTAAAATATGTCCCAAACAAGGACATCTCTGATGAAAAGAAAAAGTAAAATGTAAAAGAAAAAAATGAAAAAATTTATCAGGGTTCAACAATTGTTTGGAGACTTAAAAAAGACAGAAAGGTTACAGGAACAAGATGAAAAAATGGAGAAAATCTTAAAGCTTTGCTGTCTACATTAAGGATATCTTGCTATTAATCCTTGTGTAACCAGTCTTCAGATAAAAACTATGGTAAGCAGCAGGCAGAAGCATGTAGCAAGACCAAGCCTTGGTTGCAGGGACACATGCAGATAGCTCATATGAGCCTAGACCAAAATAATGCCTATGTAATAGAAGGCAGCAACTCTACAGCATGTAGAAAGGGATAGCTGCATATAGGTGATGCCTGAAGAATTAATAGAATGGAATGCTTCTTATTCCACTTTTGCTAATAAGGAGAAGGATGAAGACCCACCCCTGACATACGAGCATTAATACGTATCATAAATAAAAACCCTGAAAATATAGAATAGCTGTTCACAAGAAAAATAATCACAACACCTAATTAGTAATGGGGTTTCTATAAGTGTGTAGGATATAGTTATGCCTGTGTTTGTTACAAGGTTGAAATGTACTATGGGGTTGACTGTGATGTAATGAAGCTGAACCATGGGAAAATAGGCACCAATTAAAGAGAAAAGTTGCACTACTGAATTAAACATAGTTACTGTTACCCATTCTGAGATGCTGTACAAAAGATATACATTAAGTGCAATTAAGACAAGTCATAATATTAGAAGGGAGGCTACATGAGCTGAGGAGTGTACAGTGGAATCAACAGTGCATGCCTGAATATGGTCAGAGTTACTGAAGGATCACTCACAGGTGGCAAATCTGAACACTGCAGAACACCAATATGATACGAAGCATAAGTCACACCATTAACAACTGCAAAGGACTGGCCATAAAAGAAGCAAAAATCAAAAAGAAAAGAGCAGATAAACCAAAGGACGGAAGTAGTTTGGAAAGCTGACTTGTACCACACCCAATCAACTCCTTTGAACATTTGACAGGCCACAAAAAAAGTGTCACCCAAAACACCAAGAAAGGAAGACAAGAAGCAGGTTAACACAGAAAAGTTCATCAGTGGACATTCCACTAAAAGAGACATACTAGTTAACAAAAAGAATGGAATGAGATTCTATGTGCGAGGTGGGAGTTAAGGAGAGTTTGAAAACTCTGGAGACTGTAGAAGCGAGACCAATGGGCCAATAGCTGGAATGGTTAGAATGTTCACCTTTCTTATGGATGAGCAGATCAAGGTCAACTTCCAAAAATGAAACGTCTGGATCTTTAAACGAAATACATCTCTTCTCTTTCATGCCTTTCAGGTACCTATCATGCCACACTGGCATTAAAGAGAAAAAAACACTTGACAAGCTGTGACTTTTCACAGTCATTATTGCCATTTTTATGCAGCTCCCTTCAGAAATCTTATATAACTCTTTAACCTTTGGGGAAAATGACCTTATAAGAGGAACTTTTAGGATGAAAACTGATATCATGTGAAAACCAATTCTTGTAACAGCTATCTCTGCCTCGACTGTAAAATATATGGCCATTAACAACTAAAGTGATATGTAAAGAGAGAGAGAAATACTCATGGCCAAAACGTTCTAGAATCAGATCATTTTTAACTGATGTGAAAGATTTGAAATTTAACAACCATTCAAGTTTCTGTTTTTATATTAATTCTTTATTTCATTTAGTTCTTTATTTTATCTATTTATTCATTTAACTTTGCTGCTGTCTCCAACGCTAACGAGGCAGCGCAAGGAAACAGATGAAAGAATGGCCCAACCAACCCACACACAAATGTACATACATACATATATATATATTATATATAATATGATATATATATATAATATATATAATATATATAATAATAGAATATATATATATATATATATATATATATATATATATATATATATATATATATATATATATATATATATATATATATATATATATATATATATATATATATATATATATATATATATATATATATATATATATATATATATATATATATATATATTATCCCTGGGGATAGGGGAGAAAGAATACTTCCCACGTATTCCTGCGTGTCGTAGAAGGCGACTAAAAGGGAAGGGAGCGGGGGGCTGGAAATCATCCCCTCTCATTTTTTTTTTTTTTTTTTTCAATTTTCCAAAGGAAGGAACGGAGAAGGGGGCCGGGTGAGGATGTTCCCTCTGGGGCCCAGTCCTCTGTTCTTGGCGCTACCTTGCTGGTGCGGGAAATGGTGAATAGTATGAAAAAGAAAAAAAAAAAAAAATATATATATATATATATATATATATATATATATATATATATATATATATACTTATTATTTCTATTTTGCTTTGTCGCTGTCTCCCGCGTTTGCGGGGTAGCGCAAGGAAACAGGCGACAGAATGGCCCAACCCACCCACATACACATGTATGTACATACACGTCCACACACGCAAATATACATACCTATACATCTCAATGTACTCATATATATACACACAGAGACATATACATATATACACATGTTCGTAATTCATACTGTCTGCCTTTATTTATTCCCATCGCCACCATGCCACACATGGAATAACAACCCCCTCCTCCCTCATGTGTGCGAGGAAGCACTAGGAAAAGACAACAAAGGCTCCATTCGTTAACACTCAGTCTCTAGCTGTCATGTAATAATGCACCGAAACCACAGCTCCATTTCCACATCCACGCCCCACAGAACTTTCCATAGTTTACCCCAGACGCTTCACATGCCCTTGTTCAATCCATTGACAGCACGTCGACCCCGGTATACCACATCGTTCCAATTCACTCTATTCCTTGCACGCCTTTCACCCTCCTACATGTTCAGGCCCCGATCACTCAGAATCTTTTTCACTCCATCTTTCCACCTTCAATTTGGTCTCCCACTTCTCCTCGTTCCTTCCACCTCTGACACATATATCCTCTTGGTCAATCTTTCCTCATTCATTCTCTCCATGTGACCAAACCATTTTAAAACACCTTCTTCTGCTCTCTCTACCACACTCTTTTTATTTCCACACATCTCTCTTACCCTTACATCATTTACTCGATCAAACCACCTCACACCACATATTATCCTCAAACATATCATTTCCAGCACGTCCACCCTTCTGCGCACAACTCTATCCATAGCCAACTCCTTCCAGCGATACAACATTGTTGGAACCACTATTCCTTGAAACATACACATTTTTGCTTTCCGGGATGATATTCTCGACTTCCAAACATTCTTCAAGGCTCCCAGAATTTTCGCCTCCTCCACCACCCTATGATTCAATTCCGCTTCCATGGTTCCATCCACTGCGAGATCCACTCCCAGATATCTAAAACACTTTACTTCCTCCAGTTTTTGTCCATTCAAACTTACCTCCCAATTCACTTGACCCTTTACACTACCGTACCTAATAACCTTGCTCTTATTCACATTTACTGTTAAATTTCTTCTTTCACACACTTTACCAAACTCAGTCACCAGCTTCTGCAGTTTCTCACATGAATCAGCCACCAGCGCTGTATCATCAGCGAACAACAACTGACTCACTTCCAAAGCTTTCTTATCCACAACAGACTGAATACTTGCCCCTCTTTCCAAAACTCTTGCATTCACCTCCCGAACAACCCAATCCATAAACAAATTAAACAATCATGGAGACATCACACACCCCGGCCGCAAACCCAAATTCACTGAGAACCAATCACTTTCCTCTCTTCCTACACGTACACATGCCTTACATCCTCGATGAAAACTTTTCACTGTTTATAACAACTTGCCTCCCACACCATATATTCTTAATACCTTCACAGAGCATCTCTATCAACTCTCTCATATGCCTTCTCCAGATCCATAAATGCAACATACAAATCCATTTGCTTTTCTAAGTATTTCTCACATACATTCAGAAGAATATATATATATATATATATATATCTATATATATATATTATATATATATATTCTTTCTTTTCTTTCATACTATTCGCCATTTCCCGCGTTAGCGAGGTAGCGTTAAGAACAGAGGACTGGGCCTTGAGGGAATATCCTCATCTGGCCCCCTTCTCTGTTCCTTCTTTGAAAAAAAAAAAAAAAACAAGAGGGAGGATTTCCAGCCCCCCCTCTCTCTTCCCTTTTAGTCGCCTTCTACGACATGCAGGGAATACGTAGGAAGTATTCTTTCTCCCCTATCCCCAGGGATAGCTGTTCCCCATATATAATATATATATATATATATATATATATAATATATATATATATTTATATATATATTATATATATATATATATATATTATATATATAATATATTATATATATATATATATATTATATATTATATATATATATATATATATATTATAATATATTATATATATATATATATATGGGAGAGGATCACAATTTTGCGCATGATCAACATATTCCTGTGAGTCCATGGGGAAAATTAAACAAGATAAATTTCATCTTCCCGTGTGTGTGTGTGGTAATAAAAAGAGCGTGGTTGAGAGAGCAAAAGGGTGTATTGAAATGGTTTGGTCACATGGAGAGAATAAGTGAGGAGAGATTGACAAAGAGAATATATGTGTCAGAGGTGGAGGGAACGAGAAGTGGGGACCAAATTGGAGGTGGAAGGATGGAGTGAAAAAGATTTAGAGCAATCAGGGCTTGAACATACAAGAGGGTGAAAGGCATGCAAGGAATAGAGTGAATTGGAACGATGTGGTATACTGGGGTCGACATGCTGTGAAGCATCTGGGGTAAACCATGAAAAGTTTTGTGGGGCCTGGATGTGGAAAGGGAGCTGTGGTTTTGATGCATTACACATGACAGCTAGAGAGTGAGTGTGAATTGTCATTTCATGTGTGGTGGGGTGGCGGCAGGAAGGATGAAGGCAGCATGTATGAATATGTTACATGTGTCTGAATGGATAGGTATGTACATGTGGGTGTGTATATGTTTGTGTGGACATGTATGTATATATATGTGTATGTGGGTGGGTTGCGCCATTCTTTTGTCTGTTTCCTTGCGCCACCTCGCTAACGCAGGAGACAGCGTCAAAGTATATTAAATATAATATATATATATCTATATATATATATATATATATATTATATATATTATATATATATATATATTATCTATATATATTATTATATATATATATATATTATTATATATATATATTTTATTATACTTAATTGCCGTCTCTCACGTTAGCGAGGCGGCGCAAGGAAACAGATATATGAATGGCCCAACCCACCCACATACACATGTAAATACATAAATGCCCATATACATAACCTATACATTTCAACGTATACATACACAGACACATACATATATACACATGTACATATTCATACATGCTGCCCCCATCCACCTCTGCCGTCACCCCACCACATATGAAATAGCTTTTTGTGTTCTTTCCAATGGGGTGGGGTGGCGTCAGATGTGGATGAAGGCAAGCAAGGATGAATATGAAAATGTGTGTATATATATATATATAATTTATATATATAATATTATATATATTATATATATATATATATATATATATAATATATATATATATATATAATTTATATATATATTATATAATATATATATATATGTATATTTTTTTTTTTCATACTATTCGCCATTTTCCCGCATTAGCGAGTAGCGTTAAGAACAGAGGACTAGGCCTTTGAGGGAATATCCTCATATGGCCCCCTTCTCTGTTCCTTCTTTTGGAAAATTTAAAAAAAAAAAAAAATGAGAGGGGAGGATTTCCAGCCCCCCCTCTCTCTTCCCTTTTAGTCGCCTTCTACGACATGCAGGGAATACGTAGGAAGTATTCTTTCTCCCCTATAATATATTTATCTATTCATTCTTATGAGCATAGTTTTTAGGCTGAAGCACCTTTTACTCTAAACAATGAGAAGGAAATATCAGAACTTAACCCATGAAGCCCTTATCTATGTGCTTCTGCTGCTTCAGGGCTGTTCAACACTAAGTAGAAGGAACAGCATGGACTTCTTTCAAGCAAGTTCTTTAACGAGACTTTACTCTCTCTGGTCAGCTGACCCCTAGCAAAAGGTGACTCTTCACACGCAGTGTAACACAAGTAGGCAGAGTCAAGCAACTGTGTACTTAACTTACTACAAACAAATAAGTAAAATTAGCCAAAGTTTTACTGAGATGGTTAAACTTATTCCTTTTGACGCTATTAATTAGGGAGGGCTAAAACTGCTTCATCAACTTTCATGTCAATCACTTTCCAATATTTATAAATTTGGGAGCACAGTTTTGTGGGTCAAGTGTTTAATGAAGAAAAAAATCAAAGCTTATGATCATCATATCAATCAAAGACAGTTGTGTCAATAATGAGGTGGGCTAAGATCACTGTGCATATATGCAAGTCAATACCTGTTCTTTTGGAGATGTTGTCCCTTTAAGGTGCAATTTTTTTTCCTACTCAAAGGGAACAAAAAAATTAGTTTCATTGAAAAGCTGCACAAACATCAAACTACCGTTTTGTATGAATATCTTGTTATACAATTATCAACAGGATGCATATTTACTTATAGTGGCTTACACTGGATGGGTAAAATATGTCCCAAACAAGGACATCTCTGATGAAAAGAAAAAGTAAAATGTAAAAGAAAAAAATGAAAAAATTTATCAGGGTTCAACAATTGTTTGGAGACTTAAAAAAGACAGAAAGGTTACAGGAACAAGATGAAAAAATGGAGAAAATCTTAAAGCTTTGCTGTCTACATTAAGGATATCTTGCTATTAATCCTTGTGTAACCAGTCTTCAGATAAAAACTATGGTAAGCAGCAGGCAGAAGCATGTAGCAAGACCAAGCCTTGGTTGCAGGACACATGCAGATAGCTCATATGAGCTAGACCAAAATAATGCCTATGTAATAGAAGGCAGCAACTCTACAGCATGTAGAAAGGGATAGCTGCATATAGGTGATGCCTGAAGAATTAATAGAATGGAATGCTTCTTATTCCACTTTTGCTAATAAGGAGAAGGATGAAGACCCACCCCTGACATACGAGCATTAATACGTATCATAAATAAAAACCCTGAAAATATAGAATAGCTGTTCACAAGAAAAATAATCACAACACCTAATTAGTAATGGGGTTTCTATAAGTGTGTAGGATATAGTTATGCCTGTGTTTGTTACAAGGTTGAAATGTACTATGGGGTTGACTGTGATGTATGAAGCTGAAACCATGGGAAAATAGGCACCAATTAAAGAGAAAAGTTGCACTACTGAATTAAACATAGTTACTGTTACCCATTCTGAGATGCTGTACAAAAGATATACATTAAGTGCAATTAAGACAAGTCATAATATTAGAAGGGAGGCTACATGAGCTGAGGAGTGTACAGTGGAATCAACAGTGCATGCCTGAATATGGTCAGAGTTACTGAAGGATCACTCACAGGTGGCAAATCTGAACACTGCAGAACACCAATATGATACGAAGCATAAGTCACACCATAACAACTGCAAAGGACTGGCCATAAAAGAAGCAAAAATCAAAAAGAAAAGAGCAGATAAACCAAAGGACGGAAGTAGTTTGGAAAGCTGACTTGTACCACACCCAATCAACTCCTTTGAACATTTGACAGGCCACAAAAAAAGTGTCACCCAAAACACCAAGAAAGGAAGACAAGAAGCAGGTTAACACAGAAAAGTTCATCAGTGGACATTCCACTAAAAAGAGACATACTAGTTAACAAAAAGAATGGAATGAGATTCTATGTGCGAGGTGGGAGTTAAGGAGAGTTTGAAAACTCTGGAGACTGTAGAAGCGAGACCAATGGGCCAATAGCTGGAATGGTTAGAATGTTCACCTTTCTTATGGATGAGCAGATCAAGGTCAACTTCCAAAAATGAAACGTCTGGATCTTTAAACGAAATACATCTCTTCTCTTTCATGCCTTTCAGGTACCTATCATGCCACACTGGCATTAAAGAGAAAAAACACTTGACAAGCTGTGACTTTTCACAGTCATTATTGCCATTTTTATGCAGCTCCCTTCAGAAATCTTATATAACTCTTTAACCTTTGGGGGATGAAAATGACCTTATAAGAGGAACTTTTAGGATGAAAACTGATATCATGTGAAAACCAATTCTTGTAACAGCTATCTCTGCCTCGACTGTAAAATATATGGCCATTAACAACTAAAGTGATATGTAAAAGAGAGAGAGAAATACTCATGGCCAAAACGTTCTAGAATCAGATCATTTTTAACTGATGTGAAAGATTTGAAATTTACAACCATTCAAGTTTCTGTTTTTATTAATTCTTTATTTCATTTAGTTCTTTATTTTATCTATTTATTCATTTAACTTTGCTGCTGTCTCCAACGCTAACGAGGCAGCGCAAGGAAACAGATGAAAGAATGGCCCAACCAACCCACACACAAATGTACATACATACATATATATATATTATATATTATATATAATATATATATATAATATATATAATATATATAAAATAGAATATATATATATATATTATATATATATATATATATATATATAATATTATATATATTATATATTATATTATATATATATATATTATATATATATCTATATATATATTATATATTATATATATATATATTATTATATATATATATATTATATTATATATATTATTCCCTGGGGATAGGGGAGAAAGAATACTTCCCACGTATTCCCTGCGTGTCGTAGAAGGCGACTAAAAGGGAAGGGAGCGGGGGGCTGGAAAATCATCCCCTCTCATTTTTTTTTTTTTTTTTTCAATTTTCCAAAGGAAGGAACGGAGAAGGGGGCCGGGTGAGGATGTTCCTCTGGGGCCCAGTCCTCTGTTCTTGGCGCTACCTTGCTGGTGCGGGAATATGGTGATTTGTATGAAATGAAAAAAAAAAAAAAATATATATATATTTATATATATATATATATATTATATTATATATATATATATAGCTTATATTTTATATTTTTGCTGTGTCGCTGTCTCCCGCGTTTGCGGGGTAGCGCAAGGAAACAGGCGACAGAATGGCCCAACCCACCCACATACACATGTATGTACATACACGTCCACACACGCAAATATACATACCTATACATCTCAATGTACTCATATATATACACACAGAGACATATACATATATACACATGTTCGTAATTCATACTGTCTGCCTTTATTTATTCCCATCGCCACCATGCCACACATGGAATAACAACCCCCTCCTCCCTCATGTGTGCGAGGAAGCACTAGGAAAAGACAACAAAGGCTCCATTCGTTAACACTCAGTCTCTAGCTGTCATGTAATAATGCACCGAAACCACAGCTCCATTTCCACATCCACGCCCCACAGAACTTTCCATAGTTTACCCCAGACGCTTCACATGCCCTTGTTCAATCCATTGACAGCACGTCGACCCCGGTATACCACATCGTTCCAATTCACTCTATTCCTTGCACGCCTTTCACCCTCCTACATGTTCAGGCCCCGATCACTCAGAATCTTTTTCACTCCATCTTTCCACCTTCAATTTGGTCTCCCACTTCTCCTCGTTCCTTCCACCTCTGACACATATATCCTCTTGGTCAATCTTTCCTCACTCATTCTCTCCATGTGACCAAACCATTTTAAAACACCTTCTGCTCTCTCTACCACACTCTTTTTATTTCCACACATCTCTCTTACCCTTACATCATTTACTCGATCAAACCACCTCACACCACATATTATCCTCAAACATATCATTTCCAGCACGTCCACCCTTCTGCGCACAACTCTATCCATAGCCAACTCCTTCCAGCGATACAACATTGTTGGAACCACTATTCCTTGAAACATACACATTTTTGCTTTCCGGGATGATATTCTCGACTTCCAAACATTCTTCAAGGCTCCCAGAATTTTCGGCTCCTCCCCCACCCTATGATTCACTTCCGCTTCCATGGTTCCATCCACTGCGAGATCCACTCCCAGATATCTAAAACACTTTACTTCCTCCAGTTTTTGTCCATTCAAACTTACCTCCCAATTCACTTGACCCTTTACACTACCGTACCTAATAACCTTGCTCTTATTCACATTTACTGTTAAATTTCTTCTTTCACACACTTTACCAAACTCAGTCACCAGCTTCTGCAGTTTCTCACATGAATCAGCCACCAGCGCTGTATCATCAGCGAACAACAACTGACTCACTTCCAAAGCTCTCTCATCCCCAACAGACTTCATACTTGCCCCTCATTCCAAAACTCTTGCATTCACCTCCCGAACAACCCAATCCATAAACAAATTAAACAATCATGGAGACATCACACACCCCGGCCGCAAACCCAAATTCACTGAGAACCAATCACTTTCCTCTCTTCCTACACGTACACATGCCTTACATCCTCGATAAAAACTTTTCACTGCTTCTAACAACTTGCCTCCCACACCATATATTCTTAATACCTTCCACAGAGCATCTCTATCAACTCTCTCATATGCCTTCTCCAGATCCATAAATGCAACATACAAATCCATTTGCTTTTCTAAGTATTTCTCACATACATTCAGAAGAATATATATATATATATATATATATATATATATATATATATATATATATATATATTCTTTCTTTTCTTTCATACTATTCGCCATTTCCCGCGTTAGCGAGGTAGCGTTAAGAACAGAGGACTGGGCCTTTGAGGGAATATCCTCATCTGGCCCCCTTCTCTGTTCCTTCTTTGAAAAAAAAAAAAAAAAACAAGAGGGGAGGATTTCCAGCCCCCCCCCTCTCTCTTCCCTTTTAGTCGCCTTCTACGACATGCAGGGAATACGTGGGAAGTATTCTTTCTCCCCTATCCCCAGGGATAGCTGTTCCCATATATAATATATATATATATATATATATATATATATATATATATATATATATATATATATATATATATATATATATATATATATATATATATATATATATATATATATATATATATATATATATATATATATATATATATATATATATATATATATATATATATATATATGGGAGAGGATCACAATTTTGCGCATGATCAACATATTCCTGTGAGTCCATGGGGAAAATTAAACAAGATAAATTTCATCTTCCCCGTGTGTGTGTGTGGTAATAAAAAGAGCGTGGTTGAGAGAGCAAAAGGGTGTATTGAAATGGTTTGGTCACATGGAGAGAATAAGTGAGGAGAGATTGACAAAGAGAATATATGTGTCAGAGGTGGAGGGAACGAGAAGTGGGGGACCAAATTGGAGGTGGAAGGATGGAGTGAAAAAGATTTAGAGCAATCAGGGCTTGAACATACAAGAGGGTGAAAGGCATGCAAGGAATAGAGTGAATTGGAACGATGTGGTATACTGGGGTCGACATGCTGTGAAGCATCTGGGGTAAACCATGAAAAGTTTTGTGGGGCCTGGATGTGGAAAGGGAGCTGTGGTTTTGATGCATTACACATGACAGCTAGAGAGTGAGTGTGAATTGTCATTTCATGTGTGGTGGGGTGGCGGCAGGAAAGGATGAAGGCAGCATGTATGAATATGTACATGTGTCTGAATGGATAGGTATGTACATGTGGGTGTGTATATGTGTGTGTGGACATGTATGTATATATATGTGTATGTGGGTGGGTTGCGCCATTCTTTTGTCTGTTTCCTTGCGCCACCTCGCTAACGCAGGAGACAGCGTCAAAGTATATTAAATATAATATATATATATATATATATATATATATATATATATATATATATATATATATATATATATATATATATATATATATATATATATATATATATATATATATATATATATTTTATTATACTTAATTGCCGTCTCTCACGTTAGCGAGGCGGCGCAAGGAAACAGATATATGAATGGCCCAACCCACCCACATACACATGTAAATACATAAATGCCCATATACATAACCTATACATTTCAACGTATACATACACAGACACATACATATATACACATGTACATATTCATACATGCTGCCCCCATCCACCTCTGCCGTCACCCCACCACATATGAAATAGCTTTTTGTGTTCTTTCCAATGGGGTGGGGTGGCGTCAGATGTGGATGAAGGCAAGCAAGGATGAATATGAAAATGTGTGTATATATATATATATAATATATATATAATATATATATATATATATATATATATATATATATATATATATATATATATATATATATATATATATATATATATATATATATATATATGTATATTTTTTTTTTTCATACTATTCGCCATTTCCCGCATTAGCGAGGTAGCGTTAAGAACAGAGGACTAGGCCTTTGAGGGAATATCCTCATATGGCCCCCTTCTCTGTTCCTTCTTTTGGAAAATTTAAAAAAAAAAAAATGAGAGGGGAGGATTTCCAGCCCCCCGCTCCCTTCCCTTTTAGTCGCCTTCTACGACATGCAGGGAATACGTAGGAAGTATTCTTTCTCCCCTATATATATTTATCTATTCATTCTTATGAGCATAGTTTTTAGGCTGAAGCACCTTTACTCTAAACAATGAGAAGGAAATATCAGAACTTAACCCATGAAGCCCTTATCTATGTGCTTCTGCTGCTTCAGGGCTGTTCAACACTAAGTAGAAGGAACAGCATGGACTTCTTTCAAGCAAGTTCTTTAACGAGACTTTACTCTCTCTGGTCAGCTGACCCCTAGCAAAAGGTGACTCTTCACACGCAGTGTAACACAAGTAGGCAGAGTCAAGCAACTGTGTACTTAACTTACTACAAACAAATAAGTAAAATTAGCCAAAGTTTTACTGAGATGGTTAAACTTATTCCTTTTGACGCTATTAATTAGGGAGGGCTAAAACTGCTTCATCAACTTTCATGTCAATCACTTTCCAATATTTATAAATTTGGGAGCACAGTTTTGTGGGTCAAGTGTTTAATGAAGAAAAAAATCAAAGCTTATGATCATCATATCAATCAAAGACAGTTGTGTCAATAATGAGGTGGGCTAAGATCACTGTGCATATATGCAAGTCAATACCTGTTCTTTTGGAGATGTTGTCCCTTTAAGGTGCAATTTTTTTTCCTACTCAAAGGGAACAAAAAAATTAGTTTCATTGAAAAGCTGCACAAACATCAAAACTACCGTTTTGTATGAATATCTTGTTATAACAATTATCAACAGGATGCATATTTACTTATAGTGGCTTACACTGGATGGGTAAAATATGTCCCAAACAAGGACATCTCTGATGAAAAGAAAAAGTAAAATGTAAAAGAAAAAAATGAAAAAATTTATCAGGGTTCAACAATTGTTTGGAGACTTAAAAAAGACAGAAAGGTTACAGGAACAAGATGAAAAAATGGAGAAAATCTTAAAGCTTTGCTGTCTACATTAAGGATATCTTGCTATTAATCCTTGTGTAACCAGTCTTCAGATAAAAACTATGGTAAGCAGCAGGCAGAAGCATGTAGCAAGACCAAGCCTTGGTTGCAGGGACACATGCAGATAGCTCATATGAGCCTAGACCAAAATAATGCCTATGTAATAGAAGGCAGCAACTCTACAGCATGTAGAAAGGGATAGCTGCATATAGGTGATGCCTGAAGAATTAATAGAATGGAATGCTTCTTATTCCACTTTTGCTAATAAGGAGAAGGATGAAGACCCACCCCTGACATACGAGCATTAATACGTATCATAAATAAAAACCCTGAAAATATAGAATAGCTGTTCACAAGAAAAATAATCACAACACCTAATTAGTAATGGGGTTTCTATAAGTGTGTAGGATATAGTTATGCCTGTGTTTGTTACAAGGTTGAAATGTACTATGGGGTTGACTGTGATGTAATGAAGCTGAACCATGGGAAAATAGGCACCAATTAAAGAGAAAAGTTGCACTACTGAATTAAACATAGTTACTGTTACCCATTCTGAGATGCTGTACAAAAGATATACATTAAGTGCAATTAAGACAAGTCATAATATTAGAAGGGAGGCTACATGAGCTGAGGAGTGTACAGTGGAATCAACAGTGCATGCCTGAATATGGTCAGAGTTACTGAAGGATCACTCACAGGTGGCAAATCTGAACACTGCAGAACACCAATATGATACGAAGCATAAGTCACACCATTAACAACTGCAAAGGACTGGCCATAAAAGAAGCAAAAATCAAAAAGAAAAGAGCAGATAAACCAAAGGACGGAAGTAGTTTGGAAAGCTGACTTGTACCACACCCAATCAACTCCTTTGAACATTTGACAGGCCACAAAAAAAAGTGTCACCCAAAACACCAAGAAAGGAAGACAAGAAGCAGGTTAACACAGAAAAGTTCATCAGTGGACATTCCACTAAAAGAGACATACTAGTTAACAAAAAGAATGGAATGAGATTCTATGTGCGAGGTGGGAGTTAAGGAGAGTTTGAAAACTCTGGAGACTGTAGAAGCGAGACCAATGGGCCAATAGCTGGAATGGTTAGAATGTTCACCTTTCTTATGGATGAGCAGATCAAGGTCAACTTCCAAAAATGAAACGTCTGGATCTTTAAACGAAATACATCTCTTCTCTTTCATGCCTTTCAGGTACCTATCATGCCACACTGGCATTAAAGAGAAAAAACACTTGACAAGCTGTGACTTTTCACAGTCATTATTGCCATTTTTATGCAGCTCCCTTCAGAAATCTTATATAACTCTTTAACCTTTGGGGAAAATGACCTTATAAGAGGAACTTTTAGGATGAAAACTGATATCATGTGAAAACCAATTCTTGTAACAGCTATCTCTGCCTCGACTGTAAAATATATGGCCATTAACAACTAAAGTGATATGTAAAAGAGAGAGAGAAATACTCATGGCCAAAACGTTCTAGAATCAGATCATTTTTAACTGATGTGAAAGATTTGAAATTTAACAACCATTCAAGTTTCTGTTTTTATATTAATTCTTTATTTCATTTAGTTCTTTATTTTATCTATTTATTCATTTAACTTTGCTGCTGTCTCCAACGCTAACGAGGCAGCGCAAGGAAACAGATGAAAGAATGGCCCAACCAACCCACACACAAATGTACATACATACATATATATATATTATATATAATATGATATATATATATAATATATATAATATATATAATAATAGAATATATATATATATATATATATATATATATATATATATATATATATATATATATATATATATATATATATATATATATATATATATATATATATATATATATATATATATATATATATATATATATATATATATATATATATATATATATTATCCCTGGGGATAGGGGAGAAAGAATACTTCCCACGTATTCCCTGCGTGTCGTAGAAGGCGACTAAAAGGGAAGGGAGCGGGGGGCTGGAAATCATCCCCTCTCATTTTTTTTTTTTTTTTTTCAATTTTCCAAAGGAAGGAACGGAGAAGGGGGCCGGGTGAGGATGTTCCCTCTGGGGCCCAGTCCTCTGTTCTTGGCGCTACCTTGCTGGTGCGGGAAATGGTGAATAGTATGAAAAAGAAAAAAAAAAAAAAATATATATATATATATATATATATATATATATATATATATATATATATATATACTTATTATTTCTATTTTGCTTTGTCGCTGTCTCCCGCGTTTGTGGGGTAGCGCAAGGAAACAGGCGACAGAATGGCCCAACCCACTCACATACACATGTATATACATACACGTCCATACACGCAGATATACATACATATACATCTCAATGTACTCATATATATACACACACAGACATATACATATATACACATGTTCATAATTCATACTGTCTGCCTTTATTTATTCCCATCGCCACCATGCCACACATGGAATAACAACCCCCTCCCCCCCATGTGTGCGAGGAAGCGCTAGGAAAAGACAACAAAGGCCCCATTCGTTAACACTCAGTCTCTAGCTGTCATGTAATAATGCACCGAAACCACAGCTCCATTTCCACATCCAGGCCCCACAGAACTTTCCATAGTTTACCCCAGACGCTTCACATGCCCTTGTTCAATCCACTGACAGCACGTCGACCCCGGTATACCACATCGTTCCAATTCACTCTATTCCTTGCACGCCTTTCACCCTCCTACATGTTCAGGCCCCGATCACTCAGAATATTTTTCACTCCATCTTTCCACCTCCAATTTGGTCTCCCATTTCTCGTTCCTTCCACCTCTGACACATATATCCTCTTGGTCAATCTTTCCTCACTCATTCTCTCCATGTGACCAAACCATTTCAAAACACCTTCTTCTGCTCTCTCTACCACACTCTTTCTATTTCCACACATCTCTCTTACCCTTGCATTATTTACTCGATCAAACCACCTCACACCACATATTATCCTCAAACATATCATTTCCAGCACGTCCACCCTCCTGCGCACAACTCTATCCATAGCCAACTCCTTCCAGCCATACAACATTGTTGGAACCACTATTCCTTCAAACATACACATTTTTGCTTTCCGGGATGATATTCCCGACTTCCAAACATTCTTCAAGGCTCCCAGAATTTTTGCCTCCTCCCCCACCCTATGATTCACTTCCGCTTCCATGGTTCCATCCGCTGCCAGATCCACTCCCAGATATCTAAAACACTTTACTTCCTCCAGTGTTTCTCCATTCAAACTTACCTCCCAATTCACTTGAACCTTTACACTACCGTACCTAATAACCTTGCTCTTATTCACATTTACTCTTAACTTTCTTCTTTCACACACTTTACCAAACTCAGTCACCAGCTTCTGCAGTTTCTCACATGAATCAGCCACCAGCGATGTATCATCAGCGAACAACTGACTCACTTCCAAAGCTTTCTCATCCACAACAGACTTCATACTTGCCCCTCTTTCCAAAACTCTTGCATTCACCTCCCAAACAACCCAATCCATAAACAAATTAAACAATCATGGAGACATCACACACCCCGGCCGTAAACCTAAATTCACTGAGAACCAATCACTTCCGTCTCTTCCTACACGTACACATGCCTTACATCCTCGATAAAAACTTTTCACTGTTTCTAAGAACTTGCCTCCCACACCATATATTCTTAATACCTTCCACAGAGCATCTCTATCAACTCCATCATATGCCTTCTCCAGATCCATAAATGCTACATACAAATCCATTTGCTTTTCTAAGTATTTCTCACACACATTCTTCAAAACGAACACCTGATCCACACATGCCCTACTACCTCTGAAACCACACTGGTCTTTCGCAATCTGATGCTCTGAACATGCCTTCACCCTCTCAATCAATACCCTTCCATATAATCTACCAGGAATACTCAACAAACTTATACCTCTGTAATTTGAGCACTCACTCTTATCCCCTTTGCCTTTTTACAATGGCGCTATGCAAGCATTCTGCCAATCCGCAAGCACCTCACCATGAATCAAACATACATCAAATAACCTTACCAACCAGTCAACAATACAGTCACCCCCTTTTTTAATAAATTTCACTGCAATACCATCCAAACCTGCTGCCTTGAAGGCTTTCATCTTCCGCAAAGCTTTTACTACCTCTTCTCCGTTTACCAAATCATTTTCCCTAACCCTCTCACTTTGCACATCACCTCGACCAAAACACTCTATGTCTGCCACTCTGTCATCAAACACATTCAGCAAACCTTCAAAATACTCACTCCATCTGCTTCTCACATCACTACTTGTTATCACCTCTCCATTAGCCCCCTTCACTGAAGTTCCCATTTGCTCCCTTGTCTTACGCACTTTATTTACCTCCTTCCAAATCATCTTTCTATTCTCCCTGATATTTAATGATACTCTCTCACCCCAACTCTCATTTGTCCTCTTTTTCACCTCTTGCACCTTTCTCTTGACCTCCTGCCTCTTTCTTTTATACATCTCCCACTCATTTGAATTTTTTCCCTGCAAAAATCGTCCAAATACCTCTCTCTTGTCTTTCACTAATAATCTTACTTCTTCATCCCACCATTCACTACCCTTTCTAATCAACCCACCTCCCACTCTTCTCATGCCACAAGCATCTTTTGCACAAGCCATCACTGCTTCCCTAAATGCATCCCATTCCTCCCCCACTCCTCTTACCTCCTTTGTTCTCACCTTTTTCCATTCTGTACTCAGTCTCTCCTAGTGCTTCCTCACACAAGTCTCCTTCCCAAGCTCACTTACTCTCACCACCCTCTTCACCCCAAAATCCTCTTTTCTTTTCTGAAAACCCCAACAAATCTTCACCTTCACCTCAACAAGATAATGATCAGACATCCCTCCAGTTGCACCTCTCAGCACATTAACATCCAAAAGTCTCTCTTTCGCGCGCCTATCAATTAACACGTGATCCAAAAACGCTCTCTGGCCATCTCTCCTACTTACATACGGTTACTTATGTATATCTCTCTTTTTGAACAAGGTATTCCCAATCACCAGACCTTTTTCAGCACATAAATCTACAAGCTCTTCACCATTTCCATTTACAACACTGAACAACCCATGTATACCAATTATTCCCTCAACTGCCACATTACTCACCTTTGCATTCAAATCACCCATCACTATATCCCGGTCTTGTGCGTCAAAACCACTAACACACTCATTTCGCTGCTCCCAAAACACTTGCCTCTCATGATCTTTCTTCTCATGCCCAGGTGCATATGCACCAACAATCACCCATCTCTCTCCATCAACTTTCAGTTTTACCCATATCAATCTAGATTTTACTTTCTTACACTCTATCACATACTCCCACAACTCCTGCTTCAAGAGTAGTGCTACTCCTTCCCTTGCTCTTGTCCTCTCACGAACCCCTGACTTTACTTTCCAAGACATTCTCAAACCACTCTTCCCCTTTACCCATGAGCTTCGTTTCATTCAGAGCCAAACCATCCAGGTTCCTTTCCTCAAACATACTACCTATCTCTCCTTTTTTCTCATCTTGGTTACATCCACACACATTTAGACACCCCATTCTGAGCCTTGGAGGAGGGTGAGCACTCCCCGCGTGACTCCTTCTTTTGTTTCCTCTTTTAGAAAGTTAAAATACAAGGAGGGGAGGGTTTCTGGCCCCCAGCTCCTGTCCCCTTTAGTCGCCTTCTGCTACACGTGAATGCATGGGAAGTATTCTTTCTCCCCAATTCCCAAGGAATACTTGCCACGTATTCCTTGCGTGTCGTAGAAGGCGACTAAAAGGGAAGGGAGCGGGGGGCTGGAAATCCTCCCCTCTCATTTTTTTTTTTAATTTTTCAAAAGAAAGGACAGAGAGGGGGGCCAGGTGAGGATATTCCGTCAAAGGCCCAGTCCTCTGTTCTTAATGCTACCTCGCTAATGCGGGAAATGGCGAATAGTATAAGAAAATGAAAATATATATATATATATATATATATATATATATATATATATATATATATATATATATATATATGTATATATATATATATATATACATATATATATATATATATATATATATATATATATATATATATATATATATATATATATATATATATATTTGAAAGGATCACAATTTTGCGCGTGATCAAGATATTCCTATGAGTCCACGGCGAAAATCAAACACGAAAAGTTTCCAAGTCCACTTTCGTGTAATAATCGCATCATCAGGGGAAACACAAGAGAGAAATATAAAAGTCAGTTGATATACATCGAAGAGACGAAGCTAGGACGCCATTTGGTAAACATGTGATTGTCCAAAACATACAACGAGCGTTCATAAACTTATCATTTTACAAACCTCATCAACAATAAAGTTTTCTAATTTGTATAGACCATCACTAATATTAAGATTATAATTCTTTGTGTATTTAATAATAGAAGATTCAATGATATTTCTCTTGGTAATAGAGTTAGAGTTAATAACTGAGATAGCGTTACTCCAGTCAATGCAATGATCATAGTTTTTAGCATGATTAAACAAGGCATTTGATTCTTGTCCCGTTCTTATACTATATTCATGTTGCTTAAGTCTAACAGAAAGATCCTTACCAGTCTGACCAACATGAAAATTTATCACAGTTTCCACAAGGCACTTTATAGATGCAAGCAAGTGAATTTTCTGGTGAATTCCTGATTAAGATATTCTTTATAGTATTATTCTTGCTAAAGGAAACATTTCCATTAAAGGATTTAAGCAACATGGGAAGCAAAGTTAAGTTATTATTAAAAGGGAGAACTAAAAGGTTCTTGGTGTCAATGGGAGGTTTTGGCTCAACTCTATAAAATGATTTCTTTGCTAACTTAAGGGATTTATCAATGAAAGATCTAGGGTACTTTAACTTAGATCCAATAGAATATATCTTCTCAAACTCATCATTAATAAACTCTAGACTGCAAATACGTAATGCCCTAAGGAACATAGATTGAAATGATGATAATTTAACTCTGTCATGTTGAGATGAGTAATGATGGATATATGAGCATACATTGGTGGGTTTTCTGTATATGCTAAACTTCAACTTGTTTCCCTGTCTATGGATCATGCAATCTAAAAATGGTAACATACCATTATTTTCATTTTCTACAGTAAATTTGATGGAAGGTACTAAATTGTTAAGTAAGGGGAGAAATATTTGTAAATTTTCATTTGTTGGCCAAATACAAAGAACATCATCTACATACCTAAACCAAATTGCATTAGAAGGTAAGATATCCTTTAGTAATTTTGTTTCAAAAAATTCATATAAAGATTACTTAGTAAAGGTGAAAGACGGTTACCCATTGCCATACCAAATTTTTGAGAATAATAATCTCCATTAAATTGAAATACACAGTCTTTTATACATAATTTTATCAGTTCAGTGAAATTAGACTTTGAAACAGGTAAATGAATATCATCCAAGACATCAAATAAATATTCTAAATGGTCATCAAATGGAACTTTAGTGAAAGATGAGGAAACATCAAAGCTAACTAGTTTGAAATCAAAATTAATATTGATATTGTTTAGCTTGTTGACCAAATCTACATTGTTCATGATATAAGAATTTGATACCTTACCCAGTAATGGCTTAATAAGAAAACTAACCATTTTGACAATTCATATGTGATGGAGCCTACTGAACTCACTATAGGTCTTGCTGGAAAATTCTGTTTATGTGTTTTGATAAGTCCATACATATATGGCAATGAAGGGGACAAAAATGACAAACTTTTGATAAGAGAAATGTTATCTTTCAACAGCAACTTCAATTCTTTATTGAAGTGAGAATTAACTGCTTCTAAGGGATTTTTACTAAGTTTAGAATATGTTGTGTTATCATTTAGAAGAACATTCATTCTAGATAAATAGTTACATTTGTCTAAAATCACAACAGTGTTAGCCTTATCTGCTTTAGTAATATGTATACCCTTGTCTTTTTTTACGGTGTTAATAACTCTTATGAATCTTTTAGGGCAATAAGGTTTCACTGATTTTGACAAACTGGCATACACTCAACCCTTACAGATATTAATAACATCATTACTTAAATTACTGTATTATTCTTTTCTAAATTACAAAACGACTTTGTGACATCAACCAGAAGATTCTCTTGGTTGCATCTATAAAGTGCCTTGTGGAAACTGAAAATGTTATGTTGATCAGACTGGTAAGTATCTTTCTGTTAGATTTAAGCAACATACATATAGTACAAGAACGGGACAATAAACAAATGCCTTCTTTAATCATGTTAAAAACTATGATCATTGTATTGACTGAAGTAACGCCATCTCAGTTGTTAACTCTAACTCTATTACCAAGAGAAATATAATTGAATCTTCTATTATTAAATACACAAAGAATTATAATCTTAATATTAGTGATGGTCTATACAAATTAGATAAGTTTATTGTTAATAAGATTTGTAAAATGATTTGTTTATGAACGCTCGTTGTATGTTTTAGACAATCACAAGTTCACCAAATGGCGTCATAGCTTCGTCTCTTCGATGTATATCAGCTGACTGTAATATTTCTCTCTTGTGTCTCCCCTGATGATGTGATTATTACACGAAAGGGCACTTGGGAACTTTTCGTGTTTCATTTTCCCAGTGGACTCATAGGAATATATATATATATATATATATATATATATATATATATATATATATATATATATATATATATATATATATATATATATATATTTTTTTTTTTTTTTTTATACTTTGTCGCTGTCTCCCGCGTTTGCGAGGTAGCGCAAGGAAAAAGACGAAAGAAATGGCCCAACCCCCCCATACACATGTATATACATACGTCCACACACGCAAATATACATACCTACACAGCTTTCCATGGTTTACCCCAGACGCTTCACATGCCTTGATTCAATCCACTGACAGCACGTCAACCCCGGTATACCACATCGCTCCAATTCACTCTATTCCTTGCCCTCCTTTCACCCTCCTGCATGTTCAGGCCCCGATCACACAAAATCTTTTTCACTCCATCTTTCCACCTCCAATTTGGTCTCCCTCTTCTCCTCGTTCCCTCCACCTCCGACACATATATCCTCTTGGTCAATCTTTCCTCACTCATTCTCTCCATGTGCCCAAACCACTTCAAAACACCCTCTTCTGCTCTCTCAACCACGCTCTTTTTATTTCCACACATCTCTCTTACCCTTGCGTTACTCACTCGATCAAACCACCTCACACCACACATTGTCCTCAAACATCTCATTTCCAGCACATCCATCCTCCTGCGCACAACTCTATCCATAGCCCACGCCTCGCAACCATACAACATTGTTGGAACCACTATTCCTTCAAACATACCCATTTTTGCTTTCCGAGATAATGTTCTCGACTTCCACACATTCTTCAAGGCCCCCAGAATTTTCGCCCCCTCCCCCACCCTATGATCCACTTCCGCTTCCATGGTTCCATCCGCTGCCAGATCCACTCCCAGATATCTAAAACACTTCACTTCCTCCAGTTTTTCTCCATTCAAACTCACCTCCCAATTGACTTGACCCTCAACCCTACTGTACCTAATAACCTTGCTCTTATTCACATTTATTCTTAACTTTCTTCTTCCACACACTTTACCAAACTCAATCACCAGCTTCTGCAGTTTCTCACATGAATCAGCCACCAGCGCTGTATCATCAGCGAACAACAACTGACTCACTTCCCAAGCTCTCTCATCCCCAACAGACTTCATACTTGCCCCTCTTTCCAAAACTCTTGCATTTACCTCCCGAACAACCCCATCCATAAACAAATTAAACAACCATGGAGACATCACACACCCCTGCCGCAAACCTACATTCACTGAGAACCAATCACTTTCCTCTCTTCCTACACGTACACATGCCTTACATCCTCGATAAAAACTTTTCACTGCTTCTAACAACTCTCCTCCCACACCATATATTCTTAATACCTTCCACAGAGCATCTCTATCAACTCTATCATATGCCTTCTCCAGATCCATAAATGCTACATACAAATCCATTTGCTTTTCTAAGTATTTCTCACATACATTCTTCAAAGCAAACACCTGATCCACACATCCTCTACCACTTCTGAAACCACACTGCTCTTCCCCAATCTGATGCTCTGTACATGCCTTCACCCTCTCAATCAATACCCTCCCATATAATTTACCAGGAATACTCAACAAACTTATACCTCTGTAATTTGAGCACTCACTCTTATCCCCTTTGCCTTTGTACAATGGCACTATGCACGCATTCCGCCAATCCTCAGGCACCTCACCATGAGTCATACATACATTAAATAACCTTACCAACCAGTCAACAATACAGTCACCCCCTTTTTTAATAAATTCCACTGCAACACCATCCAAACCTGCTGCCTTGCCGGCTTTCATCTTCTGCAAAGCTTTCACTACCTCTTCTCTGTTTACCAAATCATTTTCCCTAACCCTCTCACTTTGCACACCACCTCGACCAAAACACCCTATATCTGCCACTCTATCATCAAACACATTCAACAAACCTTCAAAATACTCACTCCATCTCCTTCTCACATCACCACTACTTGTTATCACCTCCCCATTTGCGCCCTTCACTGAAGTTCCCATTTGCTCCCTTGTCTTACGCACTTTATTTACCTCCTTCCAGAACATCTTTTTATTCTCCCTAAAATTTAATGATACTCTCTCACCCCAACTCTCATTTGCCCTTTTTTTCACCTCTTGCACCTTTCTCTTGACCTCCTGTCTCTTTCTTTTATACATCTCCCACTCAATTGCATTTTTTCCCTGCAAAAATCGTCCAAATGCCTCTCTCTTCTCATTCACTAATACTCTTACTTCTTCATCCCACCACTCACTACCCTTTCTAATCAACCCACCTACCACTCTTCTCATGCCACAAGCATCTTTTGCGCAATCCATCACTGATTCCCTAAATACATCCCATTCCTCCCCCACTCCCCTTGCTTCCATTGTTCTCACCTTTTTCCATTCTGTACTCAGTCTCTCCTGGTACTTCCTCACACAGGTCTCCTTCTCAAGCTCACTTACTCTCACCACCCTCTTCACCCCAACATTCACTCTTCTTTTCTGAAAACCCATACAGATCTTCACCTTAGCCTCCACAAGATAATGATCAGACATCCCTCCAGTTGCACCTCTCAGCACATTAACATCCAAAAGTCTCTCTTTCGCACGCCTGTCAATTAACACGTAATCCAATAACGCTCTCTGGCCATCTCTCCTACTTACATAAGTATACTTATGTATATCTCGCTTTTTAAACCAGGTATTCCCAATCATCAGTCCTTTTTCAGCACATAAATCTACAAGCTCTTCACCATTTCCATTTACAATACTAAACACCCCATGTATACCAATTATTCCCTCAACTGCCACATTACTCACCTTTGCATTCAAATCACACATCACTATAACCCGGTCTCGTGCATCAAAACCACTAACACACTCATTCAGCTGCTCCCAAAACACTTGTCTCTCTTGATCTTTCTTCTCATGCCCAGGTGCATATGCACCAATAATCACCCACCTCTCTCCATCAACTTTCAGTTTTACCCATATTAATCGAGAATTTACTTACTTACACTCTATCACATACTCCCACAACTCCTGTTTCAGGAGTATTGCTACTCCTTCCCTTGCTCTTGTCCTCTCACTAACCCCTGACTTTACTCCCCAGACATTCCCAAACCACTCTTCCCCTTTACCCTTGAGCTTCGTTTCACTCAGAGCCAAAACATCCAGGTTCCTTTCCTCAAACATACTACCTATCTCTCCTTTTTTCACATCTTGGTTACATCCACACACATTTAGGCACCCCACTCTGAGCCTTCGAGGAGGATGAGCACTCCCCGCGTGACTCCTTCTTCTGTTACCCATTTTAGAAAGTTAATACAAGGAGGGGAAGATTTCTGGCCCCCCGCTGCCGTCCCCTCTAGTCGCTTTCTACGACACGCGAGGAATACGTGGGAAGTATTCTTTCACCCCTATCCCCAGGGATGATATACATATATATATACATATACACATACACACACATACACATACATACGCACATATACACACACACACACATACATATATATACATATGAAAAATGTAAGAAACAATTTAGAAAACTGAAACTTCTAGCTTGAAATGAATGGAAAAAAATGAATGTCACATAATGGTTCAACCTCTGGCTATGGAAAAAAGGAAATGTATAATTTATTTACACAAACGTCAATATATATATATATATATATATATATATATATATATATATATATTTTACTTTGTCGCTGTCTCCCGCGTTTGCGAGGTAGCGCAAGGAAACAGACGAAAGAAATGGCACAACCCACCCCCCCCATACACATGTATATACATACGTCCACACACGCAAATATACATACCTACACAGCTTTCCATGGTTTACCCCAGACGCTTCACATGCCTTGATTCAATCCACTGACAGCACGTCAACCCCGGTATACCACATCGCTCCACTTCACTCTATTCCTTGCCCTCCTTTCACCCTCCTGCATGTTCAGGCCCCGATCACACAAAATCTTTTTCACTCCATCTTTCCACCTCCAATTTGGTCTCCCTCTTCTCCTCGTTCCCTCCACCTCCGACACATATATCCTCTTGGTCAATCTTTCCTCACTCATTCTCTCCATGTGCCCAAACCACTTCAAAACACCCTCTTCTGCTCTCTCAACCACGCTCTTTTTATTTCCACACATCTCTCTTACCCTTACGTTACTCACTCGATCAAACCACCTCACACCACACATTGTCCTCAAACATCTCATTTCCAGCACATCCATCCTCCTGCGCACAACTCTATCCATAGCCCACGCCTCGCAACCATACAACATTGTTGGAACCACTATTCCTTCAAACATACCCATTTTTGCTTTCCGAGGAAATGTTCTCGACTTCCACACATTCTTCAAGGCCCCCAGAATTTTCGCCCCCTCCCCCACCCTATGATCCACTTCCGCTTCCATGGTTCCATCCGCTGCCAGATCCACTCCCAGATATCTAAAACACTTCACTTCCTCCAGTTTTTCTCCATTCAAACTCACCTCCCAATTGACTTGACCCTCAACCCTACTGTACCTAATAACCTTGCTCTTATTCACATTTACTCTTAACTTTCTTCTTCCACACACTTTACCAAACTCAATCACCAGCTTCTGCAGTTTCTCACATGAATCAGCCACCAGCGCTGTATCATCAGCAAACAACAACTGACTCACTTCCCAAGCTCTCTCATCCCCAACAGACTTCATACTTGCCCCTCTTTCTAAAACTCTTGCATTTACCTCCCTAACAACCCCATCCATAAACAAATTAAACAACCATGGAGACATTACACACCCCTGCCGCAAACCTACATTCACTGAGAACCAATCACTTTCCTCTCTTCCTACACGTACACATGCCTTACATCCTCGATAAAAACTTTTCACTGCTTCTAACAACTTTCCCCCCACACCATATATTCTTAATACCTTCCACAGAGCATCTCTATCAACTCTATCATATGCCTTCTCCAGATCCATAAATGCTACATACAAATCCATTTGCTTTTCTAAGTATTTCTCACATACATTCTTCAAAGCAAACACCTGATCCACACATCCTCTACCACTTCTGAAACCACACTGCTCTTCCCCAATCTGATGCTCTGTACATGCCTTCACCCTCTCAATCAATACCCTCCCATATAATTTATCAGGAATACTCAACAAACTTATACCTCTGTAATTTGAGCACTCACTCTTATCCCCTTTGCCTTTGTACAATGGCACTATGCACGCATTCCGCCAATCCTCAGGCACCTCACCATGAGTCATACATACATTAAATAACCTTACCAACCAGTCAACAATACAGTCACCCCCTTTTTTAATAAATTCCACTGCAATTCCATCCAAAACTGCTGCCTTGCCGGCTTTCATCTTCCGCAAAACTTTCACTACCTCTTCTCTGTTTACCAAATCATTTTCCCTAACCCTCTCACTTTGCACACCACCTCGACCAAAACACCCTATATCTGCCACTCTATCATCAAACACATTCAACAAACCTTCAAAATACTCACTCCATCTCCTTCTCACATCACCACTACTTGTTATCACCTCCCCATTTGCGCCCTTCACTGAAGTTCCCATTTGCTCCCTCGTCTTACGCACTTTATTTACCTCCTTCCAGAACATCTTTTTATTCTCCCTAAAATTTAATGATACTCTCTCACCCCAACTCTCATTTTCCCCTTTTTTTTCACCTCTTGCACCTTTCTCTTGACCTCCTGTCTCTTTCTTTTATACATCTCCCACTCAATTGCATTTTTTCCCTGCAAAAATCGTCCAAATGCCTCTCTCTTCTCTTTCACTAATACTCTTACTTCTTCATCCCACCACTCGCTATATATATATATATATCTATCTATCTATATATATATATATATATATATATATATATATATATATATATATATATATATATATATATATATATATATATATATATATTTATTTATTTAATTTGCTTTGTCGCTGTCTCCCGCGTTAGCGAGGTAGCGCAATGAAACAGACGAAAGACTGGCCCAACCCGCGCACATATACATATATATACATACACGTCCACACACACAAATATACATACCTATACATCTCAATGTACACATATATATACACACACAGACATATACATATATACACAAGTAGATAATTGATACTGTCTGCCTTTATTTGTTCCCATCGCCACCTCGCCAAACATGGAATAACAACCGCCTCCCCCCTCATGTGTGCGAGGTAGCGCTAGGAAAAGACACCAAAGGCCCCATTCGTTCACACTCAGTCTCTAGCTGTCATGTAATAATGCACCGAAACCACAGCTCCATTTCCACATCCAGGCCCCACACAACTTTCCATGGTTTACCCCGGAAGCTTCACATGCCCTGGTTCAATCCATTGACAGCACGTCGACCCCGGTATACCACATCGTTCCAATTCACTCTATTCCTTGCATGCCTTTCACGCTCCTGCATGTTCAGGCCCCGATCACTCAAAATCTTTTTCACTCCATCTTTCCACCTCCAATTTGGTCTCCCACTTCTCGTTCCCTCCACCTCTGACACATATATCCTCTTCCTTAATATTTCCTCACTCATTCTCTCCATGTGACCTAACCATTTCAAAACACCCTCTTCTGCTCTCTCAACCACACTCTTTTTATTTCCACATATCTCTCTTACCCTTACATTACTTACTCGATCATACCACCTCACACCACATATTGACCTCAAAAATCTCATTTCCGGCACATCCACCCTCCTTCGCACAAGTCTATCCATAGCCCACGCCTCGCAACCATACAACATTGCTGGAGCCACTATTCCTTCAAACATACCCATTTTTGCTTTCCGAGATAATGTTCTCGACTTCCAAACATTCTTGAAGGCTCCCATAATTTACGCCCCCTCCCCCACCCTATGATTTACTTTCGCCTCCATGGTTCCATCCGCTGCCAGATCCACTCCCAGATATCTAAAACACTTTACTTCATACAGTTTTTCTCCATTCAAACTTACCTCCCACTTGACTTGACCCTCCACCCTACTGTACCTAATAACCCTGCTCTTATTCACATTTACTCTTAACTTTCTTTTTTCACACACTTCACCAAACTCAGTCACTAGCTTCTGCAGTTTCTTACATGAATCAGCCACCAGCGCTGTATCATCAGCGAACAACAACTGACTCAATTCCCAAGCTCTTTCATTAACAACAGACTGCATACTTGCCCCTCTTTCCAAAACTCTTGCATTCACCTCCCGAACAACCCCATCCATAAACAAATTAAACAACCATGGAGACATCACACACCCCTGCCGCAAACCTACATTCACTGAGAACCAATCACTTTCCTCTCTTCCTACACGTACACATGCCTTACATCCTCGATAAAATCTTTTCACTGCTTCTAAAAACTTGCCTCAAACACCATATATTCTTAAAACCTTCCACAGAGCATCTCTATCAACTCTATCATATGCCTTCTCAAGATCCATAAATGCTACATACAAATCCATTTGTTTTTCTAAGTATTTCTCACATACATTCTTCAAAGCAAACACCTGATCCACACATCCTCTACCACTTCTGAAACCACACTGCTCTTCCCCAATCTGATGCTCTGTACATGCCTTCACCCTCTCAATCAATACCCTCCCATATAATTTACCAGGAATACTCAACAAACTTATACCTCTGTAATTTGAGCACTCACTCTTATCCCCTTTGCCTTTGTACAATGGCACTATGCAAGCATTCAGCCAATCCTCAGGCACCTTACCATGAATCATACATACATTAAATAACCTTACCTACCAGTCAAGAATAGACTCACCCCCCTTTTTTTTTTTTTATCAAATTCCACTGCAATACTATCCAAACCTGCTGCCTTTCCGGCTTTCATTTTCCGTAAAGCTTATACTACCTCTTCTCTATTTACCAAATCATTTTCCCTAACCCTCTCACTTTGCACACCACCTCGACCAAAACACCCTATATCTGCCACTCTATCATCAAACACATTCAACAAATCTTCAACATACTCACTCCATCTCCTTCTCACATCACCACTACTTGTTATCACCTCCCCATTAGCCCCCTTCACTGAAGTTCCCATTTGCTCCCTTGTATTACGCACTTTATTTACCTCCTTCCAGAACATCTTTTTATTCTCCCAAAAATTGAATGATACTCTCTCACCCCAACTCTCATTTGCCCTCTTTTTCACCTTTTGCACCTTTCTCTTGACCTGCTGCCTCTTTCTTTTATACTTCTCCCACTCATTTTGCATTTTTTCCTTGCAAAAATCGTCCAAATGCCTCTCTCTTCTCTTTCACTAATAATCTTACTTCTTCATCCCACCACTCACTACCTTTTCTAATCAACCCACCTCCCACGCTTCTGATGCCACAAGCATCTTTTGCGCAATCCATCAATGCTTCCCTAAATGCATCCCATTACTCCCACACTGCCCTTACCTCCTTTGTTCTCGCCTTTTTCCATTCTGTACTCAGTCTCTCCTGGTACTTCCTCACACAAGTCTCCTTTCCAAGCTCACTTACTCTCACCACTCTCTTCACCCCGACATTCTCTCTTCTTTTCTGAAAAACCCCACATATCTTCACCTTCGCCTCCACAAGATAATGATCAGACATCCCTCCAGTTGCACCTCTCAGCACATTAACATCCAAAAGTCTCTCTTTCGTGCGTCGATCAATTAACACCTAACCCAATAACGCTCTCTGGCCATCTCTCCTACTTTCATGCGTATACTTATGTATATCTCTCTTTTTAAACCAGGTATTACCAATCACCACTCCTTTTTCAGCACATAAATCTACAAGCTCTTCACCATTTCCATTTACAACAATGAACACTCCATGTATACCAATTATTCCCTCAACTGCCACATTACTTACGTTTTACATTCAAAATCACCCATCACTATAACCCGGTCTTGTGCATCAAAACCACTAACACACTCATTCAGCTGCTCCCAAAACACTTGCCTCTCATGATCTTTCTTCCCATGTCCAGGTGCATATGCACCAATAATCACCCATTTCTCTCCATCAACTTTCAGTTTTACCCATATCAATCTAGAATTTACTTTCTTACACTCTATCACATACTCCCACAACTCCTGATTCAGGAGTAGTGCTACTCCTTCAATTTACAACACTGGACAACCCATGTATACCAATTATTCCCTCAACTGCCACATTACTCACCTTTGCATTCAAATCACCCATCACTATAACCCGGTCTTGTGCGTCAAAACAACTAACACAATCATTTCGCTGCTCCCAAAACACTTGTCTTTCATGATCTTTCTTCTCATGCCCAGGTGCATATGCACCAATAATCACCCATCTCTCTCCATCAACTTTCAGTTTTACCCATATCAATCTAGAATTTACTTTCTTACACTCTATCACACACTCCCACAACTCCTGTTTCAGGAGTAGTGCTACTCCTTCCCTTGCTCTTGTCCTCTCACTAACCCCTGACTTTACTCCCAAGACATTCCCAAACCACTCTTCCCCTTTACCCTTGATCTTCGTTTCACTCAGAGCGAAAACATCCAGGTTCCTTTCCTCAAACATACTACCTATCTCTCCTTTTTTCTCATCTTGGTTACATCCACAAACATATAGACACCCCAATCTGAGCTTTCTAGGAAGATGAGCACTCCTCGCGTGACTCATTCTTCTGTTTCCCCTTTTAGAAAGTTAAAATACAAGGAAGGGAGGGCTTCAGGCCCCCTGCTCCCGTCCCCTCTAGTCGCCTTCTACGACACGTGAGGAATGCGTGGGAAGTATTCTTACTCCCATATCCCCAGGGATATGTATATATATATATATATATATATATATATATATATATATATATATATATATATATATATATATATATATATATATATATATATATATATATATATATATATATATATTTTTTTTTTTTTCTTTTTTTTTTTTTGCTTTGTCACTGTCTCCCGCGTTTGCGAGGTAGCGCAAGGAAACAGACGAAAGAAATGGCCCAACCCACCCCCATACACATGTATATACATACGTCCACACACGCAAATATACATACCCACACAGCTTTCCATGGTTTACCCCAGACGCTTCACATGCCTTGATTCAATCCACTGACAGCACGTCAACCCCGGTACACCACATCGCTCCAATTCACTCTATTCCTTGCCGTCCTTTCACCCTCCTGCATGTTCAGGCCCCGATCACACAAAATCTTTTTCACTCCATCTTTCCACCTCCAATTTGGTCTTCCTCTTCTCCTCGTTCCCTCCACCTCCGACACATATATCCTCTTGGTCAATATTTCCTCACTCATTCTCTCCATGTGACCAAACCATTTCAGAACACCCTCTTCTGCTCTCTCAACCACGCTCTTTTTATTTCCACACATCTCTCTTACCCTTTCGTTACTTATTCGATCAAACCACCTCACACCACACATTGTCCTCAAACATCTCATTTCCAGCACATCCATCCTCCTGCGCACAACTCTATCCATAGTCCACGCCTCGCAACCATAAAACATTGTTGGAACCACTATTCCTTCAAACATACCCATTTTTTCTTTCCGAGATAATGTTCTCGACTTCCACACATTCTTCAAGGCTCCCAGAATTTTCGCCCCCTCCCCCACCCTATGATCCACTTCCGCTTCCATGTTTCCATCCGCTGCCAGATCCACTCCCAGATATCTGAAACACTTAACTTCCTCCAGTTTTTCTCCATTTAAACTCACCTCCCAATTGACTTGACCCTCAACCCTACTGTACCTAATAACCTTGCTCTTATTCACATTTACTCTTAACTTTCTTCTTTCATACACTTTACCAAACTCAGTCACCAGCTTCTGCAGTTTCTCACATGAATCAGCCACCAGCGCTGTATCATCAGCGAACAACAACTGACTCACTTCCCAAGCTCTCTCATCCCCAACAGACTTCATCCTTGCCCCTCTTTCCAAAACTCTTGCATTCACCTCCCTAACAACCCCATCCATAAACAAATCAAACAACCATGGAGACATCACACACCCCTGCCGCAAACCTACATTCACTGAGAACCAATCACTTTCCTCTCTTCCTACACGTACACATGCCTTACATCCTCGATAAAAACTTTTCACTGCTTCTAACAACTTGCCTCCCACACCATATATTCTTAATACCTTCCACAGAGCATCTCTATCAACTCTATCATATGCCTTCTCCAGATCCATAAATGCTACATACAAATCCATTTGCTTTTCTAAGTATTTCTCACATACATTCTTCAAAGCAAACACCTGATCCACACATCCTCTACCACTTCTGATACCACACTGCTCTTCCCCATATATATATATATATATATATATATATATATATATATATATATATATATATATATATATATATATATATATATATATATATATATATATATATATATATATATATATATATATATATATATATATATATATATATATATATGTATATATATATATATATATGTAAGAATATATGGTGTGGGAGGAAAGTTGTTAGAAGCAGTGAAAAGTTTTTATTGATGATGTAAGGCATGTGTACGTGTAGGAAGAGAGGAAAGTGATTGGTTCTCAGTGAGTGTAGGTTTGCGGCAGGGGTGTGTGATGTCTCCATGGTTGTTTAATTTGTTTATGGATTGGGTTGTTAGGGAGGTGAAGGCAAGAATTTTGGAACGAGGGACAAGTATGTAGTCTGTTGTGGATGAGAGAGCTTGGGAAGTGAGTGAGTTGTTCGCTGATGATACAGCGCTTGTGGCTGATTCATGTGAGAAACTGCAGAAGCTGGTGACTGAGTTTGATAAAGTGTGTGAAAGGAGACACTTAAGAGTAAATGTGAATAAGAGTAAGGTTATTAGGTACAGTAAGGTTGCGGGTGAAGTCAGTTAGGAGGTAAGTCTGAATGGAGAAAAACTGGAGGAAGTAAAGTGTTTTAGATATCTGGGAGTGGATCTGGCAGCGGATGGAACCATGGAAGCGGAAGTGAATCATAGAGTGGGGGAAGGGGCGAAAATCCTGGGAGACTTCAAGAATGTTTGGAAGTCGAGAACATTTTCTCGGAAAGGAAAAATGGGTATGTGTGAAGGAATAGTGGTTCCAACAATGCTGTATGGTTGCGAGGCGTGGGCTATGGATAGAGTTGTGCGCAGGAGGGTGGATGTGCTGGAAATGAGATGATTGAGGACAATATGTGGTGTGAGGTGTTTTGATCGAGTAAGTAATGTAAGGGTAGGAGAGATGTATGGAAATAAAAAGAGCGTCGTTGAGAGAGCAGAAAAGGGTGTTTTGAAATGGTTTAGGCACATGTAGAGAATGAGTGAGGAAAGACTGACCAAGAGGATATATGTGTCGGAGGTGGAGGGAACGAGAAGTGGGAGACCAAATTGGAGGCGGAAAGATGGAGTGAAAAAGATTTTGAGTGATCGGGGCCTGAACATGCATAATGAGTGACGAAAGATTGACCAAGAGGATATATGTGCCGGAGGTGGAGGGAACGAGGAGAAGTGGGAGACCAAATTGGAGGTGGAAAGATGAAGTGAAAAAGATTTTGAGTGATCGGGGCCTGAACATGCAGGAGAATGAGAGGCGGGCAAGGAATAGAGTGAATTGGATCGATGTGGTATACCGGGGTCGACGTACTGTCAATGGATTGAATCAGGGCATGTGAAGCGTCTGGGGTGGGCCATGTAGTGTTGTGTGGGGCCTGGATGTGGAGAGGGAGCTGTGGTTTCGGGCATTATTGCATGACGGCTGGAGACTGAGCTTGAACGAATGGGGCCTTTGTTGTCTTTCTCTAGCGCTACCTCGCACACATGAGGGGGGAGGGGGATGTTATTCCGTGTGTGGCGGGGTGGCGAAGGGGGTGAGTAAGGGCAGACAGTGTGAATTGTGTGCATGTGTATTTATATGTGTGTCTGTGTGTGTAAATGTATGTGTATGTTGGGATGTATGGGTGTGTATGTTTGCCTGTGGGGACGTGTATGTGTATACATGTGTTTGGGGGTGAGTTGGGCCATTCCTTTCGTCTGTTTCCTTGCGTTACCTCGCAAACGCGGGAGACAGCGACAAAGCAAAATATATATATATATATATATATATATATATATATATATATATATATATATATATATATATATATATATATATATATATATATATATATATATATATATATATATTTTTTTTTTTTTTTTTTTATACTTTGTCGCTGTCTCCCGCGTTTGCGAGGTAGCGCAAGGAAACAGACGAAAGAAATGGCCCAACCCCCCCCCCATACACATGTACATACACACGTCCACGCACGCAAATATACATACCTACACAGCTTTCCATGGTTTACCCCAGACGCTTCACATGCCTTGATTTACTCCACTGACAGCACGTCAACCCCTGTATACCACATCGCTCCAATTCACTCTATTCCTTGCCCTCCTTACACCCTCCTGCATGTTCAGGCCCCGATCACACAAAATCTTTTTCACTCCATCTTTCCACCTCCAATTTGGTCTCCCTCTTCTCCTCGTTCCCCCCACCTCCGACACATATATCCTCTTGGTCAATCTTTCCTCACTCATTCTCTCCATGTGCCCAAACCATTTCAAAACACCCTCTTCTGCTCTCTCAACCACGCTCTTTTTATTTCCACACATCTCTCTTACCCTTACGTTACTTACTCGATCAAACCACCTCACACCACACATTGTCCTCAAACATCTCATTTCCAGCACATCCATCCTCCTGCGCACAACTCTATCCATAGCCCACGCCTCGCAACCATACAACATTGTTGGAACCACTATTCCTTCAAACATACCCATTTTTGCTTTCCGAGATAATGTTCTCGACTTCCACACATTTTTCAAGGCTCCCAAAATTTTCGCCCCCACCCCCACCCTATGATCCACTTCCGCTTCCATGGTTCCATCCGCTGACAGATCCACTCCCAGATATCTAAAACACTTCACTTCCTCCAGTTTTTCTCCATTCAAACTCACCTCCCAATTGACTTGACCCTCAACCCTACTGTACCTAATAACCTTGCTCTTATTCACATTTACTCTTAACTTTCTTCTTCCACACACTTTACCAAACTCAGTCACCAGCTTCTGCAGTTTCTCACATGAATCAGCCACCAGCGCTGTATCATCAGCGAACAACAACTGACTCACTTCCCAAGCTCTCTCATCCCCAACAGACTTCATACTTGCCCCTCTTTCCAGGACTCTTGCATTTACCTCCCTAACAACCCCATCCATAAACAAATTAAACAACCATGGAGACATCAAACACCCCTGCCGCAAACCTACATTCACTGAGAACCAATCACTTTCCTCTCTTCCTACACGTACACATGCCTTACATCCTCGATAAAAACTTTTCACTGCTTCTAACAACTTGCCTCCCACACCATATATTCTTAATACCTTCCACAGAGCATCTCTATCAACTCTATCATATGCCTTCTCCAGATCCATAAATGCTACATACAAATCCATTTGCTTTTCTAAGTATTTCTCACATACATTCTTCAAAGCAAACACCTGATCCACACATCCTCTACCACTTCTGAAACCGCACTGCTCTTCCCCAATCTGATGCTCTGTACATGCCTTCACCCTCTCAATCAATACCCTCCCATATAATTTACCAGGAATACTCAACAAATTTATACCTCTGTAATTTGAGCACTCACTCTTATCCCCTTTGCCTTTGTACAATGGCACTATGCACGCATTCCGCCAATCCTCAGGCACCTCACCATGAGTCATACATACATTAAATAACCTTACCAACCAGTCAACAATACAGTCACCCCCTTTTTTAATAAATTCCACTGCAATACCATCCAAACCTGCTGCCTTGCCGGCTTTCATCTTCAAAGGCCCAGTCATCTGTTCTTAACGCTACCTCGCTAATGCGGGAAATGGCGAATAGTTTGAAAGAAGAAAGAAAAATATATATATATATATATATATATATATATATATATATATATATATATATATATATATATATATATATATATATATATATATATATATATATACATATATATATATTGTTGACTGGATGGTAAGGTTAATTAATGTATGTATGATTCATGGTGAGGTGCCTGAGGATTGGCGGAATGCTTGCATAGTGCCATTGTACAAAGGCAAAGGGGATAAGAGTGAGTGCTCAAATTACAAAGGTATAAGTTTGTTGAGTATTCCTCGTAAATCATATGGGAGGGTATTGATTGAGAGGATGAAGGCATGTACAGAGCATCAGATTGGGGAAGAGCAGTGTGGTTTCAGAAGTGGTAGAGGATGTGTGGATCAGGTGTTTGCTTTGAAGAATGTATGTGAGAAATACTTAGAAAAGCAAATGGACTTGTATATAGCATTTACGGATCTGGAGAAGGCATATGATAGAGTTGATAGAGATGCTTTGTGGAAGGTATTAAGAATATATGGTGTGGGAGGCAAGTTGTTAGAAGCAATGAAAAGTTTTCATCGAGGATGTAAGGCATGTGTACGTGTAGGAAGAGAGGAAAGTGATTGGTTCTCAGTGAACGTAGGTTTGCGGCAGGGGTGTGTGATGTCTCCATTTGTTTATGGATGGGGTTGTTAGGGAAGTGAATGCAAGAGTTTTGGAAAGAGGGGCAAGTATGCAGTCTGTTGTGGATGAGAGACCTTGGGAAGTGAGTCAGTTGTTGTTCGCTGATAATACAACGCTGGTGGCTGATTCATGTGAGAAACTGCAGAAGCTAGTGACTGAGTTTGGTAAAGTGTGTGAAAGAAGAAGGTTAAGAAGAAGAGTAAATGTGAATAAGAGTAAGGTTATTAGGTACAGTAGTGTGGAGGGTCAAGAAAATTGGGAGGTAAGTTTGAATGGAGAAAAACTGGAGCAAGTGAAGTGTTTTAGATATCTGGGAGTGGATTTGGCAGTGGATGGAGTCATGGAAGCGGAAGTGAATCATAGGGTAGTGGAGGGGGTGAAAATTCTGGGAGCCTTGAAGAATGTGTGGAAGTCGAGAACATTATATCGGAAAGCAAAATGGGTATGTTTGAAGGAATAGTGGTTCCAACAATGTTGTATGGTTGCGATGCGTGGGTTATGGATAGAGTTGTGCGCAGGAGGGTAGATGTGCTGGAAATGAGATGTTTGAGGACAATATGTGGTGTGAGGTGGTTTGATCGAGTAAGTAATGTAAGGGTGAGAGAGATGTGTGGAAATAAAAAGAGTATGGTTGAGAGAGCAGAAGAGGGTGTTTTGAAATGGTTTGGTCACATGGAGAGAATGAGTGAGGAAAGATTAACCAAGAGGATATATGTGTCAGGGGTGGAGGGAACGAGGAGAAGTGGGAGACCAAATTGGAGGTGGAAAGATGGATTGAAAAAGATTTTGAGTGATCAGGGCCTGAACATGCAGGACGGTGAAAGGCGTGCAAGGAATAGAGTGAATTGGAACGATGTGGTATATCGAGGTCGACGTGCTGTCAATGGATTGAACCAGGGCATGTGAAGCGTCAGGGGTAAACCATGGAAAGTTGTGTTGGGCCTGGATGTGGAAAGGGAGCTGTGGTTTCGGTGCATTATTGCATGACAGCTAGAGACTGAGTGTAAAGGAATGGGGCCTTTCTTGTCTTTTCCTATAGTGAAAGCTTTGCGGAAGATGAAAGCCGGCAAGGCAGCAGGTTTGGATGGTATTGCAGTGGAATTTATTAAAAAAGGGGGTGACTGTATTGTTGACTGGTTGGTAAGGTTATTTAATGTATGTATGACTCATGGTGAGGTGCCTGAGGATTGGCGGAATGCGTGCATAGTGCCATTGTACAAAGGCAAAGGGGATAAGAGTGAGTGCTCAAATTACAGAGGTATAAGTTTGTTGAGTATTCCTGATAAATTATATGGGAGGGTATTGATTGAGAGGGTGAAGGCATGTACAGAGCATCAGATTGGGGAAGAGCAGTGTGGTTTCAGAAGTGGTAGAGGATGTGTGGATCAGGTGTTTGCTTTGAAGAATGTATGTGAGAAATACTTAGAAAAGGAAATGGATTTGTATGTAGCATTTATGGATCTGGAGAAGGCATATGATAGAGTTGATAGAGATGCTCTGTGGAAGGTATTAAGAATATATGGTGTGGGGGGAAAGTTGTTAGAAGCAGTGAAAAGTTTTTATCGAGGATGTAAGGCATGTGTACGTGTAGGAAGAGAGGAAAGTGATTGGTTCTCAGTGAATGTAGGTTTGCGGCAGGGGTGTGTGATGTCTCCATGGTTGTTTAATTTGTTTATGGATGGGGTTGTTAGGGAGGTAAATGCAAGAGTTTTGGAAAGAGGGGCAAGTATGAAGTCTGTTGGGGATGAGAGAGCTTGGGAAGTGAGTCAGTTGTTGTTCGCTGATGATACAGCGCTGGTGGCTGATTCATGTGAGAAACTGCAGAAGCTGGTGACTGAGTTTGGTAAAGTGTGTGGAAGAAGAAAGTTAAGAGTAAATGTGAATAAGAGCAAGGTTATTAGGTACAGTAGGGTTGAGGGTCAAGTCAATTGGGAGGTGAGTTTGAATGGAGAAAAACTGAAGGAAGTGAAGTGTTTTAGATATCTGGGAGTGGATCTGGCAGCGGATGGAACCATGGAAGCGGAAGTGGATCATAGGGTGGGGGAGGGGGCGAAAATTCAGGGGGCCTTGAAGAATGTGTGGAAGTCGAGAACATTATCTCGGAAAGCAAAAATGGGTATGTTTGAAGGAATAGTGGTTCCAACAATGCTGTATGGTTGCGAGGCGTGGGCTATGGATAGAGTTGTGCGCAGGATGATGGATGTGCTGGAAATGAGATGCTTGAGGACAATGTGTGGTGTGAGGTGGTTTGATCGAGTGAGTAACGTAAGGGTAAGAGAGATGTGTGGAAATAAAAAGAGCGTGGTTGAGAGAGCAGAAGAGTGTGTTTTGAAATGGTTTGGGCACATGGAGAGAATGAGTGAGGAAAGATTGACCAAGAGGATATATATGTCGGAGGTGGAGGGAACGAGGAGAAGTGGGAGACCAAATTGGAGGTGGAAAGATTTAGTGAAAAAGATTTTGTGTGATCGGGGCCTGAACATGCAGGAGCGTGAAAGGAGGGCAAGGGATAGAGTGAATTGGATCGATGTGGTATACCGGGGTTGACGTGCTGTCAGTGGATTGAATCGGCATGTGAAGCGTCTGGGGTAAACCATGGAAAGCTGTGTAGGTATGTATGTTTGCGTGTGTGGACGTATGTATATACATGTGTATGGGGGTGGGTTGGGCCATTTCTTTCGTCTGTTTCCTTGCGCTACCTCGCAAACGCGGGAGACAGCGACAAAGCAAAAAAAAGATATATATATATATATATATATATATATATATATATATATATATATATATATATATATATATATATATATATAAGAAGGAACAGAGAAGGGGGCCAGGTGAGGATATTCCCTCAAAGGTCCAGTCCTCTGTTCTTAACGCTACCTCGCTAACGCGGGAATTGGCGGATAGTATGAAAGAAAAGAAAGAATATATATATATATATATATATATATATATATATATATATATATATATATATATATAATTTTCCAAAAGAAGGAACAGAGAGTTGGGCCAGGTGAGGGTATTCCCTCAAAGGCCCAGTCCTCTGTTCATAACGCTACCTTGCTAATGTGAGAAATGGCGAATAGTTCAAAAAAAAAAAGAAAAAAAAAATATATATATATATATATATATATATATATATATATATATATATATATATATATATATATATATATATATATATCCTGGGGATAGGGGAGAAAGAATACTTCCCACGTATTCCCTGCGTGTCGTAGAAGGCGACTAAAAGGGAAGGGAGCGGGGGGCTGGAAATCTTCCCCTCTATTTTTTTTTTTAGTTTTCTAAAGGAAGAAACATAGAAGGGGGCCGGGTGAGGATGTTTCCTCAGAGGCCCAGTCATCTGTTCTTAACGCTACCTCGCTGAGGCGGGAAATGGCGAATAGTATGAAAGAAAAAAAAGAAAGATATATATATATATATATATATATATATATAGATAGAGAAGTTATTAAGAATATATGGTGTGGGAGGCATGTTGTTAGAAGCAGTGAAAAGCTTTTATCGAGGATGTAAGGCATGTGTACGTGTAGGAAGAGAGGAAAGTAATTGGTTCTCAGTGAATGTAGGTTTGCGGCAGGGGTGTGTGATGTCTCCATGATTGTTTAATTTGTTTATGGATGGGGTTGTTAGGGAGGTGAATGCAAGAGTTTTGTAAAAAGGGGCAAGTATTAAGTCTGTTGGGGATGAGAGAGCTTGGGAAGTGAGTCAGTTGTTGTTCGCTGTCTCCCGCGTTTGCGAGGTAGCGCAAGGAAACAGACGAAAGAAATGGCCCAACCCCCCCCCCCATACACATGTATATACATACGTCCACACACGCAAATATACATACCTACACAGCTTTCCATGGTTTACCCCAGACGCTTCACATGCCTTGATTCAATCCACTGACAGCACGTCAACCCCGGTATACCACATCGATCCAAATTACTCTATTCCTTGCCCTCCTTTCACCCTCCTGCATGTTCAGGCCCCGATCACACAAAATCTTTTTCACTCCATCTTTCCACCTCCAATTTGGTCTCCCTCTTCTCCTCGTTCCCTCCACCTCCGACACATATATCCTCTTGGTCAATCTTTCCTCACTCTTTCTCTCCATGTGCCCAAACCATTTCAAAACACCCTCTTCTGCTCTCTCAACCACGCTCTTTTTATTTCCACACATCTCTCTTACCCTTACGTTACTCACTCGATCAAACCACCTCACACCACACATTGTCCTCAAACATCTCATTTCCAGCACATCCATCATCCTGCGCACAACTCTATCCATAGCCCACGCCTCGCAACCATACAACATTGTTGGAACCACTATTCCTTCAAACATACCCATTTTTGCTTTCCGAGATAATGTTCTCGACTTCCACACATTCTTCAAGGCCCCTAGAATTTTCGCCCCCTCCCCCATCCTATGATCCACTTGCGCTTCCATGGTTCCATCCACTGCCAGATCCACTCCCAGATATCTAAAACACTTCACTTCCTCCAGTTTTTCTCCATTCAAACTCACCTCCCAATTGACTTGACCCTCAACCCTACTGTACTTAATAACCTTACTCTTATTCACATTTACTCTTAACTTTCTTCTTCCACACACTTTACCGAACTCAGTCACCAGCTTCTGCAGTTTCTCATATGAATTAGCCACCAGCGCTGTATCATCAGCGCACAGCAACTGACTCACTTCCCAAGCTCTCTCATCCCCAACAGACTTCATACTTGCCCCTCTTTCCAAAACTCTTGCATTTACCTCCCTAACAACCCCATCCATAAACAAATTAAACAACCATGGAGACATCACACACCCCTGCCGCAAACCTACATTCACTGAGAACCAATCACTTTCCTTTCTTCCTACACGTACACATGCCTTACATCCTCGAGAAGAACTTTTCATTGCTTCTAACAACTTTCCTCCCACACCGTATATTCTTAATACCTTCCACAGAGCATCTCTATCAACTCTATCATATGCCTTCTCCAGATCCATAAATGCTACATACAAATCCATTTGCTTTTCTAAGTATTTCTCACATACATTCTTCAAAGCAAACACCTGATCCACACATCCACTACCACTTCTGAAACCACACTGCTCTTCCCCAATCTGATGCTCTGTACATTCCTTCACCCTCTCAATCAATACCCTCCCATATAATTTACCAGGAATACTCAACAAACTTATACCTCTGTAATTTGAGCACTCACTCTTATCCCCTTTGCCTTTGTACAATGGCACTATGCACGCATTCCGCCAATCCTCAGGCACCTCACCATGAGTCATACATACATTAATTAACCTTACCAACCAGTCAACAATACAGTCACCCCCTTTTTTAATAAATTCCACTGCAATACCATCCAAACCTGCTGCCTTGTCGGCTTTCATCTTCCGCAAAGCTTTTACTACCTCTTCTCTGTTTACCAAATCATTTTCCATAACCCTCTCACTTTGCACACCACCTCGACCAAAACACCATATATATATATATATATATATATATATATATATATATATATATATATATATATATATATATATATATATATATATATATATATATATATATATATATATATATATATAAATATATATATATATATATATATATATATATATATATATATATATATATATATATATATATATATATATATATATATATATATATATATATATATATATATATATATATATGTATATATATGTATATATATATATGTATATAAGCATCTTTTGCGCAATCCATTAGGGAATCAGTGATGGATTGCGCAAAAGACACTTGTGGCATGAGAAGCGTGGGAGGTGGGTCGATTAGAAAGGTTAGTGAGTGGTGGGATGAAGAAGTAAGATTATTAGTGAAACAGAAGAGAGAGGCATTTGGACGATTTTTGCAGGGAAAAAATGCAATTGAGTGGGAGATGTATAAAAGAAAGAGACAGGAGGTGAGAAAGGTGCAAGAGGTGGAAAAGAGAGCAAATGAGAGTTGGGGTGAGAGAATATCATTAAATTTTGGTGAGAATAAAAAGATGTTCTGGAAGGACGTAAATAAAGTGCGTAAGACAAGGGAGCAAATGGGAACTTCAGTGAAGGGCGCAAATGGGGAGGTGATAACAAGTAGTGGTGATGTGAGAAGGAGATGGAGTGAGTATTTTGAAGGTTTGTTGAATGTGTTTGATGATAGAGTGGCAGATATAGGGTATCTTGGTCGAGGTGGTGTGCAAAGTGAGAGGGTTGGGGAAAATGATTTGGTAAACAGAGAAGAGGTAGTAAAAGCTTTGCGGAAGACGAAAGCCGGCAAGGGAGCAGGTTTGGATGGTATTGCAGTGGAATTTATTAAAAAAGGGGGTGACTGTATTGTTGACTGGTTGGTAAGGTTATTTAATGTATGTATGACTCATGTTGAGGAGCCTGATGATTGGCGGAATGCGTTCATAGTGCCATTGTACAAAGGCAAAGGGGATAAGAGTGAGTGCTCAAATTACAGAGGTATAAGTTTGTTGAGTATTCCTGGGAAATTATATGGGAGGGTCTTCATTGAGAGTGTGAAGGCATGTACAGAGCATCAGATTGGGGAAGAGCAGTGTGGTTTCAGAAGTGGTAGAGGATGTGTGGATCAGGTGTTTGCTTTGAAGAATGTATGTTAGAAATACTTAGAAAATCAAATGGATTTGTATGTAGCATTTATGGATCTGGAGAAGGCATATGCTAGAGTTGATTGAGATACTCTGTGGAAGGTATTAAGAATATATGGTGTGGGTGGCAAGTTGTTAGAAGCAGTGAAAAGTTTTTATCGAGGATGTAAGGCATGTGTACGTGTAGGAAGAGAGGAAAGTGATTGCTTCTCAGTGAATGTAGGTTTGTGGCAGGGGTGTGAGATGTCTCCATGGTTGTTTATTTTGTTTATGGATGGGGTTGTTAGGGAGGTGAATGCAAGAGTTTTGGAAAGAGGGGCAAAAATGAAGTCTGATGTGGATGAGAGAGCTTGGGAAGTGAGTCAGTTGTTGTTCGCTGATTCATGGTGGCTGATTCCTGTGAGAAACTGCAGAAGCTGGTGAGTGAGTTTGGTAAAGTGTGTGAAAGAAGAAAATTAAGAGTAAATGTGAATAAGAGGAAGGTTATTAGATAGGGTTGAGGGTCAAGTGAATTGGGAGGTACGTTTGAATGGAGGAAAACTGGAGGACGTAAAGTGTTTTAGATATCTAGGAGTGGATCTGGCAGCGGATGGAACCATGGAAGAGGAAGTGAATCATAGGGTGGGGGAGGGGGTGAAAATCCTTGGAGCCTTGAAGAATGTGTGGAAGTCGAGAACATTATCTCGGAAAGCAAAAATAGGTATGTTTGAAGGAATAGTGGTTCCAACAATGTTGTATGGTTGCGAGGCGTGGGCTATGGATAGAGTTGTGCGGAGGAGGATGGATGTGCTGGAAATGAGATGTCTGAGGACAATGTGTGGTTTGAGGTAGTTTGATCGAGTAAGTAATGTAAGGGTAAGAGAGATGTGTGGAAATAAAAATAGCGTGGTTGAGAGAGCAGAAGAGGCTTTTTTGAAATGGTTTGGGCACATGGAGAAAATGAGTGAGGAAAGATTGACCAAGAGGATATATGTGTCGGAGATGAAGGGAACGAGGAGAAGTGGGAGACCAAATTGGAGGTGGAAAGATGGAGTGAAAAAGATTTTGAGTGATCGGGGCCTGAACATGCAGGAGGGTGAAAGGCGGGCAAGGAATAGAGTGAATTAGATCGATGTGGTATACCGGGGTTGACGTGCTTTCAGTGGATAGAATCAGGGCATGTGAAGCGTCTGGGGTAAACTATGGAAAGCTGTGTGGGGCCTGGATGTGGAAAGGGAGCTGTGGCTTCGGATATTATTGCATGACAGCTAGAGACTGAGTGTGAACGAATGAGGCCTTTGTTTTGTTTTTCTAGCGCTATCCCGCACACTTGAGGGGGGAGGGGGATGGTATTCCACGTGTGGCGAGGTGGTGATGTGAATGAATAAAAGCAGACAGTGTGAATTGTGTAGCTGGGTATATATGTATGTGTCTGTGTGTGTATATATACGTGTACATTGAGATGTATAGGTATGCATATTTGCGTGTGTGGACGTGTGTGTATATACATGTGTATGGGGGTGGGTTGGACCATTTCTTTCGTCTGTTTCCTTGCGCTACCTCGCAAATGAGACAGCAAATGAGACAGCGACAAAGCAAAATAAATAAAAAATGAATATATATATATATATATATATATATATATATATATATATATATATATATATATATATATATATATATATATATATATATTCCTATGAGTCCACGTGGAAAATGAAACACGAAAAGTTCCCAAGTGCACTTTCGTGTAATAATCACATCATCAGGGGAGACCCAAGAGAGGAATATAACAGTCAATTGATATACATCGAAGAGACTAAGCTAGGACGCATTTGGTAAACAAGTGATTGTCCAAGTGACTGTTATATTCCTCTCTTGTGTTTCCCCTGATGATGTGATTATTACACGAAAGTGCACTTGGGAACATTTCGTGTTTCATTTTCCCCGTGGACTCGTAGGAATTTCTTAATCACGCGCAAAATTGTGATCCTTTCCAATATATATATATATATATATATATATATATATATATATATATATATATATATATATATATATATATATATATATCCATAGGTATACGAATGAGAGTAGGAGAAATGGCCAGAGAGCGTTATTGGATTACGTGTTAATTGATAGGCGCACGAGAGAGACTTTTGGATGTTAATGTGCTGTGAGGTGCAACTGGAGGGATGTCGGATCATTATCGTGTGGAGGCGAAGGTGAAGATTTGTAGAGGTTTTCAGAAAAAAAGAGAAAATTTTGGTGTGAAAAGAGTGGTAACAGTAAGTGAGCTTGGGAAGGAGACTTGTGTAAGGAAGTACCAGGAGAGACTGTGTACAGAATGGAAAAAGGTGAGAACAAAGGACGTAAGGGGAGTGCGGGAGGAATGGGATGTATTTAGGGAAGCAGTGATGGCTTGCGCAAAATATGCTTGTGTCAGAAAAAGCGTGGGAGATGGGACAGATTAGAAAAGGTAGTGAGTGGTGGGATGAAGAAGTAAGATTATTAGTGAAAGAGAAGATAGAGGCATTTCGACAATTGTTGCAGAGAAATAATGCAAATGACTGGGAGATGTAGAAAGAAAGAGGCAGGAGGTCAAGAGAAAGGTGCAAGAATTGAAAGATGGCAAATGAGTGTTGGGGTGAGAGAGTATCATTAAACATTAGGGAGAATTGAAAGATGTTTTGGAAGGAGGTAAATAAAGTGCGTAAGACAAGGAAACAAATGGGAACTTCAGAGAAGGGAGCTAATGAGGAGGTAATAACATGTAGTGGTGTTGTGAGAAGGAGATGGAATAAGTATTTTGAAGGTTTGTTAAATGTGTTTGACGATAGAGTGGCAGATATAGTGTGTCTTGTTCGAGTTGGTGAGCAAAGAGAGAGGGTTAGGGAAAATGATTTGGTAAACAAAGAAGAGGTAGTGAAAGGTTTGCGGAAGATGAAAGCCGGCAAGGCAGCGGGTTTGGATGGTATTGCAGTGGAATCTATTAAAAAGGGGGTGACTGTATAGTTGACTGATTGGTAAGGTTATTTAATGTATGTATGACTCATGGTGAGGTGCCTGAGGATTTGCGGAATGCTTGCAAAGTGCCATTGTACAAAGGCAAAGTGGGTAAAAGTGAGTGCTCAAATTACAGAGGTATAAGTTTGTTGAGTATTCCTGGGAAATTATATGGGAGGGTATTGATTGAGATGGTGAATGCATGTACAGAGCATCAGATTGGGGAAGGGCAGTGTGGTTTCAGAAGTGGTAGAGGATGTGTGGATCAGGTGTTTGCTTTGAAGAATGTATGTGAGAAATACTTAGAAAAGCTAATGGATTTGTATGTAGCATTTACAGATCTGGTAAAGGAATATGATAGAGTTGTTGGAGATGCTCTGTGGAAGGTATTAATAATATATGGTGTGGGAGTCAAGTTGTTAGAAGCAGTGAAAAGTTTTTATCGAGGATGTAACTCAAGTGTACGTGTAGGAGGAGAGGAAAGTGATTGGTTCTCAGTGAATGTACGTTTGCGGCAGGGGTGCGTGATGTCTCCATGATTGTTTGATTTGCTTATGGATGGGGCTGTTAGGGAGGTAAATGCAAGAGTTTTGGAAAGAGAGGCAAGTATGCAGTCTGTTGTGGATGAGAGAGCTTGGAAAGTGATTCAGTTTGTTCGCTGATGACACAGCGCTGTTGGCTGACTCATGTGAGAAACTAAAGAAGCTGGTGACTGAGTTTGGTAAAGTGTGTGAAATAAGAAATTTGAGAATAAATGTGAATAAGAGAAAGTTTTTTAGGTACAATAAGGTTGAGGGACAAGTCAACTAGGAAGTAAGTATGAATGGAGAAAAAACTGGAGGAAGTGCAGTGTTTTAGATATCTGGGAGTGGATTTGGTAGCGGATGGAACCATGGAAGCGGAAGTGAATCATAGGGTGGGGGAGGGGGCGAAAATTCTGGGAGCGCTGAAGAATGTGTGGAAGCCGAGAACATTATCTAGGAAAGGAAAAATGGGTATGTTTGAAGGAATAGTGGTTCCAGCATTGTTACATGGTTGCGAGGCGTGGGCTATGGATAGAGCTGGGCCGAGGAAGGTGGGTGTGCTTGAAATGAGACTTTTGAGTACGATATGTGGTGCGAGGTGTTTGATCGAGTAATTAATAACAGGGTAAGAGAGATGTGTGTGGTAATAAAAACAGTGTGGTTGAGAAAGCAGAAGAGGGTGTTTTAAAATGGTTTGGTCACATGTAGAGAATGAGTGAGGAAAGATTGACCATGAGGATATATATGTCAGTGGTGGAGGGACGAGAAGTGGGAGACCAAATTGGAGGTGGAAAGATGGAGTGAAAGGGAGGGTGAAAGGCGTGTAAGGAATAGAGTGAAGTGGAACGATGTGGAATACCGGGGTCGACGTGCTGTCAATGGATTGAACCAGGGCATGTGAAGCGTCTGGGGTAATCAATGGAAGTTCTGTGGGAATTGGATGTGCAAATGGAGCCGTGATTTCGGTTCATTATTACATGACAGCTAAACACTGAGTATGAACAAATGTGGCCTTTGTTGTCTTTTAATAGCGCTACCTGGCACACATGAGGGGGGAGAGGGTTGTTATTTCATGTGTGGTGGGGTGACGATGGGAATGAATAAAGGCAGACAGAATGAATTAAATACATGTCTGTATATATATATATGTCTGTGTGTGTATATACATGTATACGTTGAGATGTTTAGGTATGTACATTTGTGTGTGTGGACGTGTATCTATATACATGTGTTTGTGGGTGGGTTGGGCCATTCTTTCTCCTGTTTCCTTGCGCTACCTTCCTAACGCGGGAGACAGCGACAAAGCAAAATATATATATATATATATATATATATATATATATATATATATATATATATATATATATATATATATATATATATATATATATATATATTATCCCTGGGGATAGGGGAGAAAGAATACTTCCCACGTATTCCCTACGTGTCGTAGAAGGCGACTAAAAGGGGAGGGAGCGGGGGGCTGGCAATCCTCCGCTCTCAATTATTTTTAATTTTCCAAAAGAAGGAACAGAGAAGGGGGCCAGGTGAAATGGCGAATAGTTTGAAAAAAAAAAATTGTATATATATATATATATATATATATATATATATATATATATATATATATATATATATATATATATATATATATATATATATATATATATATTTATATATATATATATATATATATATATATATATATATATATATATATATATATATATATATATATATATATGGGTATCTTTGAAGGAATAGTGGTTTCAACAATGTTGTATGGTTGCGAGGCGTGGGCTATGGATAGAGTTGAGCGTAGGAGGGTGGATGTGCTGGAAATGAGATATATGAGGACAGTGTGTGGTGTGAGGTGGTTTGATCGAGTAAGTAATGTAAGGGTAAGAGACATATGTCGAAATAAAAAGAGCGTGGTTGAGAGAGCAGAAGAGGGTATTTTGAAATGTTTTGGGCTCATGGAGAGAATGAGTGAGGAAGGATTGACCAAGATGATATATGTGTCGGAGGTGGAGGGAACGAGGAGAAGAGGGGGACCAAATTGGAGGTGGAAAGATGAAGTGAAAAAGATTTTTTGTGATCGTTGCCTGAACATGCAGGAGGTTGAAAGGAGGGCAAGGAATAGAGTGAATTGGATCGATGTGGTATACCGGAGTTGACGTGCTGTCATTGGATTGAATCAGGGCATGTGAAGAGTCTGGGCTAAACCATGAAAAGTTGTGTGGGGCCTGGATGTGGAAAGGGAGCTGTGGTTTCGGGCATTATTGCGTGACAGCTGGAGACTGAGTGAGAAGGAATGTGGCCTTTGTTGTCTTTTCCTAGTGCTACCTCGCACACATGAGGGGGGAGGGGGATGGTATTCCATGTGTGGCGAGGTGGCGATGGGAATGAATAGGGGCAGACAGTGTGAATTATTTGCATGGGTATATATGTATGTGTCTGTGAATGTATTTATATGTGTACATTGGGATGTATAGGTATGTATATTTGCGTGTGTGGGCGTGTGTGTGTGTGTACATTGTGTATGGGGGTGGGTTGGGCCATTTTCTTTCGTCTGTTTCCTTGCGCTACCTCGCAAACGCGGGAGACAGCGACAAAGCAAAATAAATATAAAATAGAATATATATATATATATATATATATATATATATATATATATATATATATATATATATATATATATATATATATATATATATATATATATATATATATCCCTGGGGATAGGGGATTAAGAATACTTCCCACGTATTCCCTGCGTGTCGTAGAAGGCGACTAAAAGGGGGAGGGAGCGGGGGGCTGGAAATCCTCCCCTCTGTTT